>NC_067160.1:16324459-16409459 GCF_903995435.1 Acomys russatus | reverse complement strand
ATCTTTTATGTCTCTTTATAAGTTTTTGAACATTTGAAATAGTATTAAAATAACATTTGGTATCCTTCTTTGTTTTAAAACTTCTTTTAGACTTACATATTTTACTATGTTAAGAGTATGAGGCTTGCCTGTACATCATGGGCATGCCTGGTGCAGAGGTCAGAAGAGGCCATCAGATGCCCTGGAACTGGGGTTATAAAAGGTTGTGAGCCACCATGTGCATGTTGGAAATCCAACGCTGGTCCTCTGCAAGAGCAACAGGCGCAGTTAGCTGCTGAGCAGCTCCCCAGCTCACATCCTTTTCTCTTAATTTTAATACCTGTGTCCCTTCTTGATTCTTTCCCATTGGTTGGCTTTTCCCCCTTCTAACACAGGTCATATTTTCCTACATGCCTAATAATCTTGATGCTGAATATTGACATTTTCTATTTCTTGTGTTTGATTCTTGGACACAGTTAAATAACTTGGGAACAATTTTGTCTCTTGAATCTTGCTCTTTAGTTTTTTGGTACCATTGTTTTTTATTAGTATTTTTTTCACTGACAAAGCAGGACCCTCTCAGCGTTCTAGTCTTTGTCCTGAGAATTAGATAGTCAGCCATCTGGTTGGTAGAAACAAGTGCTGTTGCCAGCCCTTTGTGAAGGCAGCATGGCCTGTCACCATAACAATCCTTTCCTAGGCCCTGGGTAGTTTCCTCCTATGTATGTGCCAATCCAAATTCTGCTGAAATCTTGAGGAAACTTTCCACCATGTTCCACGGCTCTCTTTCGCCCTCTGCAGAATTCTGTCCTGCAGTTTCTAGCTGCCCTGGCTCTACCCACACATGGTAATGCCTGAAGTCTGATTGGTAAATTCAGTTCTGTCCATATTGTACAGAGATGAACTCAATCACTTCTTTATAAGAAATAAAATGCACTCACTGGTAGCTGATCAGGAACACTCAGGAGACTCCCAAACTCCTGATGTTTCTTCGCCTTTGTAGTTCAGTTGTCTCTCAGTACATGCAGGTTCTACGTAAGCCAGGACGCCTTTCTCTTCGTTCCTCCTTGGTAGCCCCTCAGTCGTCTTTTCTAACACTGTATTTGGTCTTTAGATCTTTCCAATCCTGTTCCCTTTTGGAAGAATGGAGACGTTCTTGTGGTTGATGCATGCATACAGGTGCCCATGTGCACATATATGTATGTTCATGTGGCATGTACATGTATGCACATATATGTGTGTGTGCACATGTATGGATGTGCATGTGTGATATATGTGTGCACATGGGCACATATATGTATGCACATGTGGCACAGGTGTGCCTGTGGGTGCCAGAAGAGAAGAAAGGGTATCCAGAGGTAGAATTACATGCAATTATGAGCTCCCTGACATGGGTGCTGGTAACTTGAACTCGAGTCTTCTGTAAGTGTTGAGGGTTGGTCTGGTGCTAAATCCCGGCCTCCCAAGATCTGTTTGCCACCCAGGCTAGCGCATTCTCACTTACACCAAGTGATGTTGTGTAAACTTTGGTTGCCGTCAATATTCTCTGACTGGTTAAATAAAGTACCTGGCAGCCTATAGTTGGGCAGAAGAGAAGTAGGCAGAGCTTAGGTTCCCAGGCTTGGGGTGAGATGGGGACCACAAGAGAGGAAGAGAGGAAGCAGGAGAGAAGGAAGCCACCACGGGGCAGTATGGACCATGAGCCCATGGCCACGAGGGCTGGCCTGATGGAAGAGCCAGCCCAAGCAGAAACAATTATGGCGTGTAACTTGGGCTGTGTAGCTGGGAAATAGCAAAATAGCTCAGAGGGTTGATATCTATCCAGTTATTATGCTTTAAAGCTTTTACAAATCCAAAATGTCTCTGCCTCAATTATTTGGGAACAAGCTGGGGTAGAGAAGTCTTCTGAGTCTAATGACCATTCAACAACATGTAAGAGTAGCATGCATCTCTCCAGCCACAAGAGCGCTTTCTAAGACAGATGAAATAACTTAGACCAGATACTAATAGTCTTAAGCTCCATATCTACCATAGGAGCAGGGTAAGGAGGAGGAGGAGGAGAAGGAGAGGGTAGGAAGAAGATGGAGAAGAGATGGAAGAAGAGGAGGAGGCAGCAACACCAGTCACCTGGTTCTTCTTCCCATCGGTGAGAGTCCAGGAATGTCTGCAGTCAGGCAGAGATGGTCCAACTCTTAGCACCCAGACTCAAGACTGTGAAGAAGAGCTGACTTATCAGGGGCAGCGGCATCGGGGAGAACTAAGTGGTTTTGGCAACACCCTCAAGTATCCAGACCCTCACAACAGAATTCTATTCCTACTATTTTGCTATTGAGACCCCCCACCCCCTTGCTTATTCACATCATCAAGTTGCCTTGGGAAGAAGATGGAATTGTGGGATTGATCTGGTCAAGGAGACTCTCTGCTTCTGGCAGGACTCTTGGCCGGTTCCATCTCTGCCATCCTTACACTGAAGCCCATGGGAGCTCAGCATGCGTCTCATCATGAAACCTGCTTGAGCGAGGACACAATTACGAATTTCTACAAAGAAAGAATGCCGTGTGCTGCTGTGGCTCAGGCTAGAGGTCAATTGTCCTCTTGAACTTTTTACCCTCTGTCTGTGCCATTGCCGTATCTTTTTTTGAAGTAAGCCAACTATGAACGTTATCATCACAGTAAGTGAAAAGATTTGGGCCAAATCCTGATATTTATGTCAGAGTAAGACAAATTCTGCCTATTTCGAAAATTTTCTAAGAACCGTTCACAGTTTCCTAAAAAAGAAATAGAAACCCTTGGATGAAGAATGGATTCTATCTTGGATCGTATTCTGCTTTGCCCGTTGCTCTTTACTCATTAGGGTTTTGTTTTGTTTTTTGTTTTTTTGTTTTTTTTGTTTTTTGTTTTTTAATAAATATCCTATTATCAGTAGCATCACGCGATGTCCTGAGTAAGCCTGGGTTTCTGGGCTGCTGAGTACCCCATGTGGTATAGTGCCGGGCTGAAGAATCTAGAAAACCGTGGTGAACTGTGGTCTCTCACAGTTTAAGCTCTCCGTACACGTCCCCGTGTAAATCTGCCACCGAGTCCCACCATCCCTGTGGACACCAGGACACAGTCTTTCTGCTGTAGTCAAAGCCAAGCAAGAGAAGCCATGACTAAAATGGTGGCCCTGAAGAAGCTGCTGCTGAAGACAAAGACGGAGCGGATGGCCCAGCTGCTTGAACTAGGGGAAGCCCAGGCTCAGCTCCCGGCAGCCCCGCCTCCAGCTGAGTGGGTTCCTGGGCTTAGCTAGCATGATGGGGCTCCGAGAACTCGGACCTTCCTCCCCACTTGCAAATGTTTCCATCCAATATGGCCTCATATCTTACCTGAAAAATAGTCTCATAGCATAGTAATAAGTTGACAAGTACAGATCGCGTATGTTATTTTTTTTCCGTAAATGAAAAGGAAAGGGTCTATTTGACAAGAAAAAGGAATATGTTTCATATTTTGATGATCTCTTACAAGTTAAAAACAGGTCTATATTTTAAAGGAATTTCTAAGTAGCAGATTAGGATTGTTTTGGGGTATGGAAAAGAAAATTCCTCTAACAAGGAAATTTGGTTTATTTTAACGTTTTGAAAAGGCTGAATTTAATTATAGATGGCAGCAAAGAGCAGGAAAAAGGAACCTTGAGAGTTGTCCTGAAAAAGCAAAACAAAACGCCAAACTAAGGTACCATTTTCTGAAGGAGAATACAGTCAGGTAAGCTTGTAAAAACGAGAATATAAAAAGGGAAGGAAAAGCTAGGGATGTACCTTAGTGGCAACGCGTGTGCTCAGCATGTCCTAGGTCCTGGGCCAGATCCGCAGGACAGAGGAGAGGAGAAGTGAGACAGGCTAACCCCCAAACCTGGCATCTTGGCACCCGAGCAAGTAGCAGACCTTGACTTGCCGTTTCCCCATGGAGGCAGATGGCGATGCAGGCAAATAAGACCTTCCCCAAATAATCTGTAGACTTTAGTGTGACTCCAGAGAAGAGGGGCATCCTCCTCTCTAAGGACCCAGGGACGCATAAGAAAACCTGAGCACGCAGGCCTTCCAGGTCCTTCCATGTTGCTGTCACGAGGCTGCACCCTTCTGCTCAATCATCTGCCTCTACCACCTCATCAATTAAACCTGGCATGAAAATATTCAAGTGCACCTGTGTCTTAGGACCGTCATTTCCTTGTGAAAGAAGGCTCCCGTGCCATAGAAAACTGACACGAAGAAAATGTGTGTGCCTTTCTCTTGATACTCTGTCTTTTGTTACAGGGACCACAGCCACATATAAGGGTCACCTGCTAGCGATACCATGCCTCAGAGGTGGCTTTTCGAAGCCCTGTCAAAATCCATGCAATGGGCTTTAATTTATTCTGACAGTAACCCTAACATTTACAATCATAGCATTCACTAGAGCAGCTATCTGAACCCCAGATTTCTAAAGGGAGCAGATATTTTGATTTTGCATACAAGACACAAAGCAGATACTGAATATGGGTTAAAAAAAATAACATCGAAAGAAAAATATGAGCATAGGGAAAAGCAAAGAAATGAGGTATAAATTGTGTATCTTTTGCTACTTATTAGGTTATTATTGGTGGTCTGGAAGAATTTGACAATTCTTCTCCTTAAGTGAAATAGCAACTGAAGATGCTTTGTTCTCGTCCTCTGTCTTCTAGGTACTATTACTTGGCATTCCGAGCGCATCAAACACCTCCCGCCAACAAAGAGAGCTGTGTTGCTATCTTGGAAAAATCCAGATTAGATCACTGGGTCCTGGGGAAAACAAAGGTATTTTCCTCTTTCTTTACTGTTCAGACTGTCACCTGTGATGCTTTCCTGTCACTGATAGCCAGCAAAGATGGCTTTGTACCTGGCACAGCATGGCAGGCCAGACTCCAACCTAAAGATGGCCTTTGGTGGTCTTAACTCAGAAGTGTGGGACCTAGAAGCCAGAGGCAGAGAGCTTGTGCACTGTTCTGTAACTCGAGAACCTTTCGGCATTTCTAGAAAGAGGCCTTTGAATGCACTTTAACAGGTTTCCTTTTCCGTACCTCATGATCTAGCAAACATACTAACACATCAATCATAGCCGCAGCAGGGATGAGTTCCCTTTAGAGTTTTGCTCAGTTTTGTGTTAGGCTTGTGCTGTTTACTGCATGGTCTGATTTCAGTTTCATTGTATATAGCTTTTTATTTAGACATCATGTCCCTGTAAGAGCCCAGATTTTTATGGTTACCTCTTCAAGGCCAGTTCCAGCCTGGGTGTGGACTTCCTCTGTGGAACTCTGATCACTGAGGGTCACCCAGGGCTCCTGGCCTCCAGACTCTCAGCTGGCTTCATGCTGAACCTCAGGAGGTTCAGTATCTCCCTCAGAGAATATGAGGAGCGATGAGGGCAGAGCTGGGCTGAGAAAACAGAACTCCTGGTGGGTGGGAGGCAGTCCCAGACAGCACCTGGATTGTCCACACCCTGCAACCGCACTTTAGAAGGGGAATCATATTTGCCAGTCCCCTCCCACAGAAACCAGTAATATATGCATGAGTTAAACCTTTGTGAACTTTATTTAGATGATGGCTTTGATATTTGTTTTAAGAACAGGCTAGAGTGGAGTGTTGGGCAGCCCAAATGTAATGCTGAGGACAATGCTTGCTTTCAGGTTTTTCTCAAATACTACCATGTTGAGCAATTAAATTTGCTTCTGCGCGAAGTCATGGGCCGAGTGGTCCTGCTGCAGGCGTATACCAAGGGCTGGCTTGGAGCAAGGAGATACAAGAGAGCCAGAGAGAAGAGGGAGAAGGGTGCCAGAGTCATCCAGGCAGGTAAGTGGCCTGGTCCTGGCTGGTACCACGCCTTGGCATTGCCCTGAGTGCCAGGGTCACTCACCTAGGGCTTCCTCTTCCCCTTTCTCCCCTTGTCTTTCCTTAGTTCATGGAACGGTTTTCAAGTACCTACCCAAGTC
The DNA here is from genome assembly GCF_903995435.1 of Acomys russatus. Classification (NCBI taxonomy): domain Eukaryota; kingdom Metazoa; phylum Chordata; class Mammalia; order Rodentia; family Muridae; genus Acomys; species Acomys russatus. Next base: position 16,403,500 of record NC_067160.1, on the reverse strand, counting down.
CAGCCTCATACTAGTTTCTGAGAATGTAGTCAAGGGAAGCTCTCTATGGTCTCTAAGCTCCAAGAGAGACAAACACAAGCCATTCCAACACCCTGGGGTGAGTGGTGAGACAGAGGCAGTGTGAGCTGCGCAGTGATGTAAAACTCCATCACTCCACATGTGCCTGTGTCCTGAACTGACAGGGATAATTCACCCTGCAGGGTGCTATCTAGATTGTACCATCGCAGCGACTAACAACCCGTAGCACAGCTGAGACTTACAAACAGAGGAAACAAGCCTTGAGGCTCTGCCCAAGCCTGCTGATGCCTCTGTCTGCGTGCCTATGTCGTGGGTGCTCTGAACGGTACCCGATTCTCATGCCCCAGGTGTGAGGTTACAAAGCACCAGACTTTGAATGGCGAAGATAAATTTCTTGGTACTTTCAGAACAAGAAAACCACAGCATGCTTCAGCATGCTTTGGACCTCATGAGCCTCTTCAGAGACTTGAAGATGCTCAGGTCAATGTGGGGACACAGACGACTGCTGCTCATCTTTGGATGGAGGCTTCATGCACCGCCTCAAGGATGTCAGCCTCCACACTCTGTTCTCTCTACTCTTGGCTTCTTCCTTGCCTTCCCTTCTCATAGACGATGTTGCCCCTTCCTCAACAAACACTAGCTGTGTGCCTCCCTCCCCCCCTTTATCTTCACTCCCAATTATACCTTTCTCCACAACATAAAGTGACTAAAAGGACTGGACTAGCTCAGTGCCTCTCGCCATGGCCCCATCAAGGCAGGGTTTTCTCTGTACTTGGAGTAACAGGAAACCATCTCACCTGGGATCAGGGGCTCCTGCTCTTACTAAACAGAACTCAAAATGTTCTGGAAAATTAGTAACTAAAAACGGTTTCTCAGAAACATCTTAAAAAACCTGACCAAGAATTCAGAAAGACCCTTCTTCCATTGTAGTGCATCTGCTGGTTTTGCTGAGGGAGAAGGCAGGGTTGGGGTGGGGGATGAGAGACACAGACTGAAGGTGAAACGGTTTATATCAATTCTCTGGCACGTTTTTAAATTAATGTCATTCCCAGCATATGGTTTTATATTTTTAGCCTGGAGAGGATATGATGCTCGGAGGAAATTTAAGCAAATACGCCACAGAAGGAGTGAGTCTGCAGAGCATATTCAAGCAGGTAATTAAAACATCATTTTTGCAATGTCCACTTGACATGTTCTGTGATGCCGTTCAAATGAGTTCAGAGAAGCTGAAAGGCTAACGGCCGAGGAGCACTGGGCAGAGTCAAGAGTTCTGGTGTGTCTGTATATGAGGGTGGGGATCACTTCTCTCTTCCCCACAGGGATCATGGGGGCACTGTGCACATTTACCAGGGGCCATGCTTGCTAAGACTGCTCTCCAGAAGAGTTCTTATATGTCTACTACGGTAGAAGAGGAAAGCGAGGCACAGAGAAGGGAAGTGACTTATCCATCATCACACAGCTTGCTAGCAGTGGAGCTCGCCTTTGAAACACAGGCGGTTTGGACTCAGCACATTTGACATGTTGCTTGCTTATTGGACAAGTCTCTTTTCCTTCCAGGAGTCATAAGCCCCTCATCAGTGAAGTAAGATTAAGTGACCTTAAAGGTGTGTGATGATCTGTAAGGCCTGTCTGACTCTCAGCCTCACAGAGGAGGGGTGACCGCAGGAGCTGAAATCCAGTCTGTGTGTGGCTAGTGTACTCTTCTGGACCCCAGGGGCTGGTGAGAGCACACAGTGGATCTTGGGGCTCAGCTGGCCCTTGGCAGCCTGAGAGCCCTGAGCCCTTTGGGTGGTTCTTGAGTCCACTTCCTGGTTCTGTCTGGGGTTACTTCTGTCAATGGCGTATCCCATGTAGCTGTCAAGCTAAGCTCCCTTTCTGTTTGAAGTTGCAAGTCCCTAATTGAGGTTCTGGAAGGATCAGGATCTTGGTGGCGCCTAGAATTCCAGGAGTGCCAGGAATTGGAGACAGAATGAGAGTGGTAGACAGTGCTGTGACAGGGAGAGAGCACACAGCTGTGATCTTCTCCCGCAGGCCCCGGCCAGAGCCAAGCTCCGGGGGGGTCCCTCTCAGAATTCTTTGGCCATGTTGGAGGCCAGGCATCTTCACTAAGAACTCAGATATTTTGGAAGTAGGGGTGCCGTTTAAATGCAAATGTGTCTCTCTTAGCACCATCTTCTTAGTGATGTCTAACCTCTGCCACTTCAAAGCCTTATGAAAAGTGAACAAATTCTGGTTCCAGCTTAAGAGACATAAGCTCCAAGTGCATCTTATATTCACTACTTACTCCAAAGACCCTCAACACACACACAACACATACATATACACACAGAACACAAACACAACACAACATATACCTATATATGCATGCAACACACACATACACAACACACACAATGCACACAACACATACATATACCACACACACAATGTACACACAACATACACATACACACACCACTCACATACACACCACACACAACACAATACACATACCACACACATACCTCTCCCTCTCTCTCTCTCTCTCTCTCTCTCTCTCTCTCTCTCTCTCACACACACACACACACACACACACACACACACACGGAGTCTCTTCTCAATCAGATACCAGGCTGATTTCAGATTCTGCAATATGTCCAACATATGTTTTAAAACACAGACTTTAAGCTTGTATAATGTCAATCCACATAGTCCATCATATAAAAATTATGAAATGTCTGAAAATCATGTTTGTGGGCCAGGTGAATACTGCTTCAAAGCAGGAAAGGGCTAGCCCCACGACCTCTGCTGTGACAGTGATGAGTGGGTGTGTTTCATCCTTGAAGCACACGTGGCTGGGGTCCCATGGAAGGCTAATTGTGCATGTTTTCTGGAAGCACCTCCCTTTTCTTTACAAGCATTCACCTTTCTTAGCCTCCTGGCCAGTTCTCTTACTCAGCAGGTAACACCAAAATGTGTATTAGTCAGTTCTGCAGGGGGCTCAGGGGGCTATGAAGGTCACAACGTGTGTGGCAGGAAGCAGGCAGAGTCTCTCTACCTTCAGTGAACAATATGGACAGGAGCTGATGAGCCCTGAGGGTGAGGGCTTGAGCTAGGGCTGTGGTTTGCCCAAGGCACAGCTGTCTCCTCCTCGTCCTGCCATAGAACATGGCTCAGTTACAACTGTCCACATACCTCAAAAGCCCACAAAGAGAGGCAGAGATGACCAGCTCAACACAGCCTCTTCTGAGGATAACCTCTTTGAAATTTCAATTCTGCAGAGTGTGTTTATGTTTCTAGCTCTTACCACAGACTTCTTTTATTTAATGACGTTGCTGAAACTTAGGAAGCATTTGGCCTACATGTTGCTGCAAAGCAGCACAGAGTGAAATTTGTTTTCCTTTCATCTCCTTCCTTATAAAAGCAGCCCAGCTCAGCTTATCCCTTCCTTAGAACTTCCTCTCAGAATTCCCGATCTATTACAGCACATTCGAATACCAGCAACAAGCTGCCTTTTCATGCTGTCAACCTTTTTCATCTGAAATGTAAATTAATTCTAGCTGGTATGCCTTGACAGAGATCAAAGTCCCCGTTAACCTTGCCTGCTTTCTTCTCCTGGAGGACCAGGGCGGCCACTGATAGGAGCCCTTGGCCTCACGATCCTGCCCTCCAAGGCAGCCCTCAACAAGGAGCCACCCTTTCAAAGACTCCGTGTTCTTCCAGAAAGAACCACTGAGGTACTTTAAACCAGCCCCCCCCCCACCCCCTCCTGAATATCTGCCCAGCTAATTCTTGAGAGATGAGCCTGCTGCGTTTAATTGTGGCCTCCTCTAGGGATTCCAGGGGTTGTGTTAAGTGGCTAGTGTCCTTGGTGTGATGCAGAGGGACAGGACTCCAGACTGGAAGCCCTTATCCCGCCCAGTCGGGTCTTTGAGGTAGGCAAATTTGCATTTTCAAAATAAACAGATGCCTTTCAAATACATGAGCTGGTGGTCTGGAGATCTCTCCTGGCCCAAAGGGTGCACCAGCCAGCAATCAAACGTTGGAGAAAAAACAGACGGGGAAAGCACCCTAGGTGCAAGAGGATGCATTTCCTGTGCGGCCTCTGCACACTCAGTGAGAGCCTCTGTGAGCTGTAGGGGCTGAGGAGGGGGACTCAGGAGCCAAGCATTCTGTGCCAGTTTCCTTTGGGGACTGGAAAACAGCTCTGAATGTCAGTCACCTTGGCTTGGCTTGTTGCTTTTATTATTGATTAATTCTAGGGGTGGAGTGGAGGGCTCTATGTAAAAAAAAAAAAAAAAAAAGGAGAAAAAGATGCACATACTAATACTCAGATAGATACAGTAAAAAATTAAGTTATATATTTCCCACTACAAATCTATTACTTTTTGAATAGGTGTTGAGTTTCAGAAAGAAAACCTAGCTACTCATTCTGGGGGGTGGGGTGGGCAGTGCAGGGGTGAAAGCATATATTCCTCAATGGCTAGTATCAAAAGTAATAACCCACAGAGAATTTTTCAAACATCTACAGTGCCAGTCTCACTCTTTGATTCTTTGATTTATTTATTTTTAATCATTCTGCTAATTCAGTATCTGTTTCTAGAACACAAAGTGCTGGGCCTCCCTGTCCAGGGGTGAAATGCTCTCTTATAGGTGACAGGGGGAGTCCTTAGGAATAGAAATGTTTTCCAGGAAGAGTTGGCTTATCCAGCCCCACACTCTGCTTCCAGACACACACGCACACGCACGCACACGCACACGCGCGCACACACACACACACACACGAGTGGGTGGGACTCAGCCTGGTGGTAGTCCACAGTCCGTTTTCACTGAATTGTTCAGTGCTGTGGAAATTATTCTTTGCCACCATCCGCCATATTGGATTGCACACACCCCCTCCTCCGCCCTGCCAACAACACAGATGACATCTGACATCGGATGGTGGCAGCAGTGCCAAGGACTATGGCCACTTCTCTGATGCTCTCTAAGGAGAGTGTTTTTCACTAAGAGGCGCCTTGAGCCTGTGAACGCACATTCTAAGCCAGCGGCATGTGAGGCCTGCAGAAAGCACTGCTTCCCAGTGCCCTCCACAAGGAAAAGCAAATACTGTGTTCACACTGCTTGACCTACCCTGTAACAGCACCACATTTTAAGTGTTTAAAATTGCTCAAACCCTTAAGCTGCCCTTGGTTTTGTTTTGTTTCGTTTTAAGACTGGGTCTCTTTATGTAGCCCTTGCTGTCCTGGAACTTGCTCTGTAGACAGGGCTGGCCTCAAACTCGCAGAGATCCGCCTGCCTCTGCCTCCAGAATGCAAGGGTTAAAGGTGTGCGCTCAACTAAACCGCTTCCTTTTAAACCTTAAATAGTTTGGTGGTGATGCACATCTATCAGGAACCTGGGCTGCAGAGTGAAACCCTGCTTCAAAATAAAAATTTAAGCCAGGCAGCGGTGGCGCACGCCTTTAATCCCACCACTCAGGAGACAGAGGCAGGTGGGTCTCTGTGAGTTCGAGGACAGCCTCTTCTACAGAGGAGTTCCAGGACAGCCAAGGGCTACACAGAGAAACTCTGCATAAATAAATAAATAAATAAATAAATAAATAAATAAATAAATAGTGAATGAATAAATGATGAAAAAAATGTAAAGAGTGTGTGCAGTTGGAGAGATGGCTCAATAGTTAAGAACATTTGCTGCTTTTCCAGAGGACCCAGGGTCAATTCCCAGCACCTACATGACAACTGACAGTCGTCTATAATTTCAGTTCCAGAGCGTCTGACAACCTTCTTCTCGCCTCCTTGAGCACTGTGTGCATGTGGTATACAGATACACTCTTAGGCAAGCACTGATGCACATAAAATAAAAATAAGTAAAATCTCAAACAGAAATGGAAAGGGCTTAGGATACATACATCCAAGTGGCAGCACCACCTCCCTCCACGCCCACGAAAAAAGCCGTTTCCTTTAGCTTCCCCAGTGTGTAGCACACTGGATAATGGGAGCAATTTCTTTCCATTAGAGTTCCTGCATTGTTAAGTGCAGGAAACCTTACTTTAAATTAGGGTGTTTCTATTATTCATCCATTTATTATCTCCTGCCTGTGAGCACTCTTTCTTTGCTACAGCTATGATGATAAACAATAGGACTCACTGGGCCTTCAAATTCTCCAGCTCTAACACAGGGGTCCAGAACACACTCCCCTCAAGGGATGCCTTTTGAACCACTCTGAAACGCCATATTATGTCAACACTCATTAGAAGGGAGTTCTATAAAATCTAAGACAAAAAGGTCATTTTTGTACGATATGTACATGTGCCCTTATGTAACCCGTTGCTGTGTGCAATGAACGTGTACAATGAATGTGTACAATTAAAGTTGAAAAGTCATTATTATAACCAAGAATATGCAGTGAAATTCCTGTAGGTATAAAGATTGAGCACATATTACTTTTTTGTTTATGTAAAGCTGTATGTGGGTAGATTATTGCTTACACACCAAACAGCAGAGGGAGGACAATGATGGGATGTCCCATCAAGGGACACTGCCAGCAAGCAAGGCCTCTGTCCCTCCCTTCTGTGTCCCTGTTTCTTTCTCTGCTCCTATTTCACTTTGTCTTGCCTTCTACTCTGTTTCTTAGAAACCCCCCTGGCTGTTTCACACAAAAACTCAATTCCTCAAAGCAAGAGCTAGAGGAGAGAGAGAGAGAGAGAGAGAGAGAGAGAGAGAGAGAGAGAGAGAGAGAGAGAGGGAGAGCACACAGGTGTGTGAACAGACAAGCTCTTGGCCAGAGGGCAGGAAGCAGCTGCCTCCCTCCCCTCACTAGTGTGCTCACCTGTATGCTCACAGTACAGAGAAACATCTGGAGGGAAAATTACTCAGTGCACCTGTGCTCAAGATGAGCCTTAAACTGCAGACTGTGCCATCTCCCCTTTTCTCAGGCTTTGTCTCCCAAAACGGGGGTGTGGGGGTGTGGGGGTGTGGGGGCTGGGGGTGGGCTGCTGTATCTGCTCTCATGCTACCTGGGGTTGACTTCTGACAGCTTTATATGTGGAGAGGGAGATACTTGGATAGCACTTTGGGGAAGTGCCCCACCTGGGAGCCAGGAGGTACCCCGGATCCCCAAAAGCAAGGGCATGAGCATAGATGGGGAGAAGACCCCGCCTGTGGATTCAAGGTATCTCCAAGAAAGGCGTTCTGCCCAGCCGCTCTTGAGTACACGTGCTAGTATCTTGTCATAGCTTGGTTCAGCATACAGGAAACTGTCTTTTGCTGGGAAATAGATGTATTTTCCACGTTAGTGTGAAACGGACCATGGTGCAGTGCGCCTGTTGTTTGCCTCATGCCCAGGAAGAGAGCTGGAAAGTCACTGTGGGCTAGAGGGTGATGTCGCTGACAAGAGGTGAAAATGTGCTGCCGACGTGACTTTTGTTCCCCACGGATACCTCCAAGACTCAAGGTCAACATGTCAAAGGCCACCTGTCGCTATTGCCTGTTCGGGTGGAGCCTTTTTTCTTCCCTATGGGGCTCATAGAGGTCACTGAAGGCTTGACTGTAGAGGAGGTCCATTTTTGCCACCTGGACACTGTCTGAGCCAATTCTTATGACCACGAGACACTGGAGTTGTCCTTATGCTGACTTTACCTATTTTTTTTTCCCATGGAGAATCATAAAATGTGTTACCATATTCTTAAACTTCCATTAATTTGTTAGGCTGTGTCCACACAGCGGTAAAGAGCCTTGAGAGAAGCTAACTGTGAGATAGCAAGAATAAGCAGAGTTGGTTTATGTCTTGGATTTTGACCAAAAGATCCCTGTGGATACAAAGTCAGATTGTGTGTCCCTGTGAATACATGTGTGCTTCGAGCACAGCGTTTGGATAAGTGGGCTTCTCTCTGACATGTTTCGTGACTTGAAGCATGGGTTTGTGGCTGCATTCACCCAGTAGACCTTGCCCCACCTTTGATTTCCATCTTGGGCATTGCTCATGGATATACACACTAGTCAAAACTTTGGAAAGAGTGAAAATCCTATCCTATGTATGTGGAATTCAAAGTAGAAGCAATGGCTATTTTTTTGGTTTTTTTTCTTTTTCTTTTTTTAAATTTTATTTATTTATTTATTACCATGTATACAGTGCTCTGCCTGCAGGTACACCTGCAGGCCAGAAGAGGGCATCAGCTCATATTACAGATGGTTGTGAGCTACCATGTGGTTGCTGGGAATTGAACTCAGGACCTCTGGAGGAGCAGTCAGGGCCCTTAACCTCTGAACCATCTCTCCAGCCCCCAACAATGGCTATTGTTAATCCTGAGATTCACCAAAGAAAAATCAATTCCACCATTTTGAGCCAAATTTAAAGCAAGCTTTATTAAATATTAAATATTGACCAAGAGATGGACTTTAGTCAGTACCGTTCCCCTGGGATTTTTCAGCTGGAATGGCCCTGAACTATGTGTTGCAGGGGCTTATAAGGACAAACCTATAGGCCACCATACTTTCCCATGAGGCTTTGTTATTTTCCAAGAACTACAATTCCCAGCATTCCAGGAAGTTAGCTGGTCCCTGAGCAGGTGGGGCTTACAGGCTATTTTTTTGGGCATTACACTATCCCATCATTGGTCATAGAGTTTGGAGAAAGTTATTTGTATGTATAGTGTACACGTCTATGTGTTGATGCACTCTCCTCTGTGGGTCTGTGTATGGGTGTGAGCCAGCTGTTGATGTCAGGCATTTTTCCTCTATTGCTCCTCTTCCACCTGCTTCTGTTGTTGTTGGTGGTAGTACTAGTAGTAGTAGATGGCCAGGCTGGCCTCGATCTCTGGAGATTCGCCTGCCTCTACCTCCCAAGTGCTGGGATTAAAGGCCTGTGCCACCACCCAGCTCCCCTTCTTATTTTTTTGAGGAAAATTCTTTCACTAAACCTTGAACTTGCTATTTCAGCCACACTGGCTTGGCATTGCGTTTCAGGGATCCGCCAATCTCAGCCATCCCTTAGCCTCCTTTCTCCCCAGCTCTAGGGTTATAAACACTCTTGTCATGTGTGCAGAAAATCATTTAGCCTCAGGGTCTTGTTTTCATCAGCTAGGAAACGGGTCTTAACAAGGTCCGATTCTCAGGACTGCTGCAAAGGTAAGGCTAAGTACAAAGTTGTCCTGTCTCCATCAGATAGGAGGCAGTGAGTGCTCCCTGCCTGAGCCCTGCTCCTGCTCGCTGGCTTCCCGAAGGGGAGGAAAACCTGTGAGAGACTCTTCTAAGATGAACATAGTAATGCTAGAACTTCAAAAGCCTTCCCTGTTCTCAGAGAAAAACAGTTCTTCCCAATCACAAATATGGTTACAATAACGTCTTTAAGGAGGAGAGCATTTCTGAGTTTTAACTTACCTCTGGGTTACCCAATGGAGAAAAATGAGCATACAGCAATCCCGTGACCACCTTCAAGCCCTTTTGTTTTCATCTTTGCTTCGAGCCTCATGATACTGAGATTTACTGAGGCTCCGAACTCCATTTTCCCACCTTACTGGCTTAAGGCCCCTTTCACAACGTGTTCTGGAAGCTAGTGAATAATTATTTCTAGTTTTCTGAAAAGACAGAAATTCTAGAGGCTGAGAGTTAAAATATCACCCAAATTGGTTGAGGCTGGTGTGGAAAGCAAGTTGCCTTTCAGATGTCTGAAGCATTGGAAGACCTCTGTGCGCCTATCACGTTTAACCCACAGTGACAGGTGACTGGCAACATAACAGCCGAGTGACAGCCATTTGGCCCGCAGTTCAAACCTCAGCTCGACAAGCCATTGCCGGATCCTTGTTTGATTTGCTGTGGCCATGAAGTCTAAATCTCGCCAAGAACAGAGGCAGAGGCAAGGGTGACAGCTGGTAGCCATTCTCGTCAATAAAGTTGTGATGGTTGAAATGTACAGGCGACCAGAGCTAATCTCACAGACCTTGAGCCAAGTGCTTAGTGTCAAAACCAGCTATGGTCAATGATGCAAACAGTCCCCTGTCAGCAGCCATCCCCGTTCCCCCGCCCCCGCCCCCTTCCTCCTGGCCAGCTAAAGGTAGGTTAGGTCTTGCTTTTCCAGGAATAGGTCAAGCTGGAGGAAAAAGAACACTTTAATTGTAACAACCCCTTGACAGTTTTATTACCTGCAGTTTGATACAGTAAAATTAAGTTCGATGAGACTGAATTAGCACACACAAGCAGTTCAGCTCCTCCACAGCTGGGAAAATGTGTATTTCCAGAAATCTCCTTCCTAGGCCTCTTGTTGGTCTTCTTGCTCGCTGATGAGTTTCCTGTCTCGGTAGTTTTGCTCCTTCCAGAATGTTTTATACATGGAGTCGCACCACGAGCAGACTTTAGAATGCAGCATCTTTCCCTTGGCAGAATGCCTTTGAAGTTCATCTGAGCCACTGTGTCCCTCAAGGGGTCCTCTTTTTCCAAGCAGGACCCCTGTGTATGACTGGGTCATACTTTTTTTTTTTTCCTGCTTCCCAGCTGAAGGACATTTAGGTTAATTCCAGTTCTTGGTGACCATGAATAAGGCTGCTATGAATATCCTACCCTTTATATTTTTAAAGTTATAACAAGTAAATAATTTTACTTTGTAGAAAACCAGAACTATGTGAGCCAGAAAGATTCTAAATGGAGAGTGTATCTCAGAGGTCCAGTGCTAGCCTAGATTTCACACTCCACAACAACAACAAAAACAAAAAACAAAAAATAAACAAAACAGGAAAAAAATTCTAAGAGGTGGGAGTTATTTGATTAACACAGACAGAAATGTATTAGGTTTTATCAGCCTACACTTTTGCATAGTAATATATTCAGTTTATATAAAACTGCTTCCCTGGTCTTACTTTCCTTAATTCTCACTGTGGGATCCTATGAAGACTGCTACTCACGTTGTCACCAACGTTTGCAAGGAAACATTCTGTAACCAGAATTTCCTAGCCCCTGGTCTGTTGCTCTTTCCTTTTTTCAACATCCCACCTGTGTAGAACATTCTGGTAGGTGTCACACAAACAACATGAAAGGAGCATGTGGGAACTCTGGGACGTGGCTCACTGGTAAGTATGTGCTTGGCATGAGCAAGGCTCTGGTTTGATTGTTAACACTGGAGAAAAAAATTGGTTGCTTTTTTTTCTTTTTCCTATCAACTGACACCCTTGTTTAAGAGGCTTAAGAGGGGCACTGAGCTAGCCAGTGTACATATCTACAAGAAGGCCGCACTTCAGGAAGCCGTCAGCCCCCTGTCCACCATTTTAGAATCAGACAGGGAATAAATTACAAAAATTAAAAAAAAAATTAAAAAATCCAACTGCAGTTCACAAGAATGAGAGAATGAAGAGAACGGAGTGGTCATCCCTCCGTGTGCAGAGGGAAGGGGTCTTCTCCAGGTGTCCATGTTCGAATTTCTAGCGTAAGAGAAAGCTTCTCCCCAACCCCAAGCCTCCAGTGTTGGTAAAGCAGTTCCAGGTAGGGCTTCCTTTGAGTCTCACATTTAACTAGGATAGTGGTCGGGCAGCATTAAGCTGTGGAGAAGCAAAGCCAAGGCGGAGGGCGCTTTCCCAGGCCTGAAATGACGACACTAATTTTGTGTGCTGAAGCTGAAGGGTGGGAGTGTTCGTGCAGACCTGAGATGAGGGGTGTCTGTGAGATAAATCTTCTTGAAGGTAACGGTTAGGCTTTCCTGAGTTGCTTTTGGTGGCGGTTGCTCTTGAGAGTCCCCACAAGGTGGCTGCTGACAACAAGCTGTCACTGCAGGAAGAAAGCACCTGCTGGCTCCTTGTGCAATCTGCCAGTGCACCTTCAGGGGGATGGCCTGGTCTGTGTCTCCTATGTATGCACCTTCTCTGCTAGGGACAGTAATGACTTTTGCCCAAGCCCTTAGGAGAGCAGGAGAGTTTACCTAGCCTAGATCATCCACCATCCAGCAGAGACCTGCTAGAATTACGTTGCTTCCCACTGAGACAGTGGTGGCAATTATCCACTGGGTGGGTCACACTAGCTAGACTCTGCCCTCAGCCACTGATCTGTGACCCGCTAACTGCCTGGGAGCATGAAAGAACATGGGCAAGGCCTGGATTTTTCCTTCAACTTATAAGGGGGAAAGGTGGCTGAGATTAATCATGACTATCAAGTGTTTAAATAAGGAGGGAATTAAAGGATTCAGACTCAGGGCCAAATGACTTGCGTTCCAATCCTGGCTCTGCTCCATGATGTTGGACACGTCGCTTTAAAATTCCACGTGTTTCCTTACATGTGTGCAGCCGTGTCATGCCACAACTCAGGCAGAGGTCAGAGGGGAACTTGTGGGAGCCATGTGATTCCTGAAGTTTGAACTCCAGCTGTCCCACGTGGGGACAGGCACCTCTACCCACTGAGTCACCCCACTGCTCCTAGACAAGTAATGTAATACCCTTTAACCTCATACCCATCAACTGTGACAAGGGACCACTACCGGTTTCTGTCATTCACGATTACCATGCAACTTGCGTGAGTTCATTCTTATAAAGGTGGTCAAACAGCATCGGGGACATAGTGATTCACGCAGTTACGTTTGTTCCAGTGTCCTGTTTATAGTCTCATCTTTTCTTCCTAATTCCTAGCTCCCACCGCCCGTCCCTACCAAGACAAGCTGCTTGGATGTGCCAGGTATTTTTCTTCTGGTGATTGCAATCCTTGTCCCCTGTCACTGACCCCCCCCCCCCCCCCTTTCAGAAGCCAAGTGAGAATAAGTTACACTCCTAGCCTGGGCCCTAGTTTCCTACGGCAGCTAGAACGGATTGTTACAAACATTGTGGCAAAAATATATTCTCTCACAGTTCTGGAGCTTAGGAATTCAAAACCAAGGCATCACAAGGTGGCTTTTACTGGAACTCATGAGGGGAGATCCTCCCCCTTCCCCCCACCGTGTGTGTGTGTGTGTGTGTGTGTGTGTGTGTGTGTGACACTGGTCCATGCCCCTCTTTTAGTGCCATTGCTCTTTTACTTTAAAGGAATGCAACCTCTGGTCACCACTCAGCAGCTTCTTTGTGTAACCCCTCACACATCTGTCTCCTGACCCTGGAGCCCTCTGAGTGTGCAGCAGTGTCCTAGCTCCATTTCTGTCACTGAAATACAAAAAGCAACTTAAGAGAGAAAAGGTTTACTTTAGGCCACAGTGCCAAGTTACAGTCCGTCACCTCAAGGAAGTCGCATTGGCAGGAGCTTGAGACAGCTGGTCACATCACATCATCCACATCCACCTGCAAAGGCAGAGACAGAAAGTAGGCATGTATGTGCTCAGTTAGTGTCTGCCTCTCTTACCAGCACTTAAAACCGAGGAGCGGTGCTGCGCATGCGTAGGCCTGGTCTTCTCATGCGTTTATGGCTATTAAGACACTCTCAGCAGACACGCCTACAGAACAGCTTTCCTCTGAGACTCCAGGCAGTGTCGAGTTGACAATTAAAACTGGCCACCACAAATTGCCCCTCCTTTAAAAGTTTGGCAGTCAAATGCCTTCCCATTTTATTTCAGGATGATCTAGGGGACACTGAGCGTAGACTTCTTGGCAACTCTGCTCACAAAGCTCAGGCTGATTCCAGGCTGATTTACTTCCTTAAGCTAGAAAAGCTCAGGTGGCCCTTGCTTGCTGACGTCCCAGCCACCCCGCTCTGCACCATCCCAAGTTCGGTGCTTGGTGAACATGGCTGTTGGCTCACCTTCGTAATTTTATTTCCCATTATGCCACTGGTCTGCTTTTTGAACCTGACGCGCTCACCTGAGATGGGTGACCTTGTTTCTCTCTTGTTTTCTGCTTCCTGTTTCCGTTTCTCCTGTCTCCTTGTTTGAAGATCCCTTTGCTAGAGAGCTTCCAGGTGATTCCAGCTTGCAGCAGGATGCCCTTAAATACTTAACAACCCGGGTCCCGCTTTGAACTCGAGGGATTGATCTGTCTTGATTTCCTCATCTCCTTAGATGCTGATCCCTCTCCCTGTTCTGTAGGCAAAGCTGGGGATGGAAAGGGCAGACTTCATCTAAACTTTATTAGAAATATTTTCTAAGTTTTCTGTTTGGTTTTTTCATACTTCAAATAACTCTCAGAATCAATATTTTGATGACTGAAGTGTAAATGAATAAGAAACATGGAATGAGTGTTCCCTTCTGTTACACAGCGAAAAATGCTGTGAATTTCCGTCGGAAAGCAGGGCACAGCAGCCGGGCAACGGCTTCACTCCCGGGGAAGCGCAGCTGCTGCTTTGGGTTAAGGTCGTGGTCCTTGACAGCCTCAGTGCTTTCCTTTGGAGTTGTTTGCCTTTGGGGATTGCTATTAAACTGTTACTATTCCTTTCTAAAATTAAGGTTTCCAAAGAGGTACAAATGATAGCCTGCAACCCCAGCCCTCCACACAAGCTGTTTAACTAGCTCTCGGGAAGTTCATTTGTGGTGATGTTTCCCTCTCTTCCCCTTTGCTCTTTTCCTCCCTCCCTCCATTCATCCACCCATTTCTCTGTTCCTTGTTTCTTTTCTATCTTCTTGTTGTTGTTGTTGTTGTTGGTGGTGGTGGTGGCCGTCAGCATCAGCTGTGTGTGTGTATGTGAGAGAGAGAGAGAGAGAGAGAGAGAGAGAGAGAGAGAGAGAGAGAGAGAGAGAGAGAGAGCGCATCTCATGTACTCCAGGCTAATTAAGAATTCAACTATTGGGCTGGAGAGATGGCTCAGAGGTTAAGAACACTGCCTGTTTTTCCAAAGGTCCTGAGTTCAATTCCCACAAGCACATAGTGACTCACCACCATCTATAATGAGATCTGGTGTCCTCTTCTGGTGTGCAGGTGTACATGCAGGCAAAACACTGTATACTTAATAAATAAATAAGTCTTTTAAAAAAGAATTCAAGTATGTAGCTAAAAAAAACAGAACAAAACAAAATGAACAAACAAACAAACAAAAAACTTTGAACTCCTGACCTTCTGTTTCTCCTTCTGGAGTGCGAGGATTGCAGGCACCAGCCTCCACGCCACTCTTGTGTAGGGCCGAAGCTCAACCGTGAGACTTCATGCTTGCCAGGCAGGTTGTCCAACCACTGAACTACACCCTCAGCCCAGTTAAGGCAGTTTTCCTTCAGAATGGAAGAAAAAGGCATATTTGTGCCAGGGAACAAGCTCTCTCTCTCTCTCTTTTTTCTTTTCATGTCAATTTTGCTTTTATGGAATTTATCCCAGCATGACAAGTGAGTTTGAGCCCAACAATCTTGAAGAGGGAGAGATGTGTCTGGTACCCCAACTAGCACGCAGGTGGCAAGGCAGGAAGGAAATCAGTTAATGGAATTCTAAAGGGCTTCTAGCTATAGTTCTTCATTTCTGCTTTCATTCTTCTTTTTCTTTAAAAAATTCATTTTCATTGGATTTAATGCTTTTTGTATCAAAAAAATAATATAATAATGTTCCGTTATAATTTCTTTCTTCATCACTTTGGCATTTGTATAATAGCAACAATAATAACAAGAGATGGTTTTATCCACGAAAAATAGCACAAAGAATCACATTTGTTATACAGAGATGTTTATTTTGAAAAGAGGAAGCTAGCAATCTAAAACAAGAGCACAATTTTCCCCCAACAGAGGAAAGTAATTGAACTTCTCTTTCTTTCTTTTTTCTAATTTTTATTTCTGTCATGTTGGGTGTCTTATCATTGCAATAGTTTTCCTTTTTTGTTTGTTTGTTTTTTGAGAGAGGTTCTCACTGTGTAGAACTAGCTGTCTTAGAACTCACTCTGTGTAGAGTGCTGGCCTTAAACTGGTAGAGATCCGCCTACCTCTGCCTCCCAAGTGCTGGGATTAAAGGTGTGCGACATCATGCCTGGCATCTTAACAGTTTTCAACTTAGGTATCTTAGCTTAATATGCTGTAATGGCCACATTAATAGGGTGTCTTCATTGGCCGTATTTTGGTCTGGCTGTTTCTGGACTTTCTAAAATGAAAATAGTAATAGTGAATAGATGTGAAGTGTCCTTCTTTAGCTGACCAATAGGAACTGACCATAGCTCTGGCTACATATTAAATTATCTAGGAATCTCTTCTTTATTGATGCCAGTTTCAACCCTAAGTTCAGTTCTAGAGTCTCTTGAGGGTGAGAATAATCCTGTTGCAAATGTTCCTGTGTGGTTCCAATGCAATTCCAGCAGTAAGAATCATTGATGGCAGTTGGCTCCCTGCAAATTCGAGGCCAGCCTGGTCTATAGAGTGAGTGCAGGACAGCCAAGGCTATACAGAGAAACCCTGTCTAGAATTAAAAAAAAAAAAAAAAAAAAGAATCATTGATGGGAAACAGTGTTTCACACCTCAACAAGGACCAGGGTCATGTGAGGAGCTTGATCAAAACAGCTCCGCAGGCCCACACATTCTTCGAAAGCTCAGCATGGCGCTGTTGTACTGTGCTGCTGGTTGGGCACCCACACTGTGTTGAGAGACTGCCTTGATGCTGAAGTGAGGGTCAGTCATAGCTTGTTAGTCATGGCTGCCACCATTACAGGAAGGAGTGCCTATCTGTGGTTCCCTCTGTTAAGAAACTAACCAGGTAACTGCTTCCCGTGACAACGTGGAAATGGCCACCTCTGGAAAAACTGAGTCGTTTCAGCTAGCCTTACCCATATTCTGACAGTCAGACCAGAAGCGGCTCGACTATGTCTAGCACAGCGCTCTTCCTGTTATCACATGGAGCTTCTGCTGGAACCTACCACCTGTGGGCCTGGAATCTCTACGCACTGTATGTGTCTAATACCAGAGAGTAGCAGCTTATGTTCCTGTGAGCTGGTTTTTTTCTCATCTGAGGGCTGGGACCTAACACTGAGCAGGATCTGGAGTCCCAGACCATGCTTGTTTTAATGACGTATCCTAGAAGTCTATAGATGGCCAGGTCGGAAAAAAGGAGCTCCAGAGCACAGGCAGGGCAACAGACCTCTCAGCCCTGCCGCTTTGGACCTTGCCCTTTGACCTCTGAGTACTCTGTGGTGGTTTCCTTTCAGTTCTCCAAACCGCTCCTGATCAGAAAAGCTGCCCAGATTCAGAAGCAGAATCCAACAAGGGTCATGATGAGACTTTAAGGAACTTCCCTGCTGAAGAAGCCAGCACAGAGTGGTGAGTTACTGTGCGAGCTCTCTCTCTCTCTCTCTCTCTCTCTCTCTCTCTCTCTCTCCCCCTCCTTCCCCTCTCTCTCTCTCCTCTCTCGTCTCCTCTCTCTCTCTCTCTCTCGTCCTCTCTATCCTCTAGTCCTCTTCTCTCTCTCTCTCTCTCTCAAAGTGTCTCCTGAGGCCCAGACTGACCTCAAATTCAGAGAATAGTCAAGGATGGCCTTGAACTTCTGTAGCTCCTGACTTTATCTCCCAAGTCCAAGGATTTTAAGTGTGCATCACCACATCTGTTTTATACAGTGCTGGGGTAAAAACCAGACCTTCATGCATATTAGGCAAGTACTCTATGAACTGAGCTACACCCCCAGTCCAGATAGGTGAGTCTTAGCCATATGAGTTCTGTTGTAAATCCAGGTGTTTCATGGACCACAAAATACTCCTACCATTATGTTAATACGGTAAGTTAGAAAGAGTGGAGCCAAAACATGTTTCTCTCATGTTAGAAGTAAGCATTCCATAGACAGAAGTCTTCATTTCACAAGGACAACCGGAATACGGTCTTGTTTTGTTTTTAAAAATATTATTTAATTATATGTATTTATTTGTATGTGTGTGAGTGTTTCACCTGCATGTGTCTATGCACCATGTGTATAAAGTGTCCATGGAGGCCACAAGAGGGCATTAGACCCCCAGGACTGGAGTCACAGATGGTTGTCAGCTGCCACGTGGGTGCTGAAAACTGAATCCAGGTCTTCTGGAAGAATAGGCAGTGCTCCTAACAATTGAGCAATCACTCCAACGTCCAGCCTTTTTGAGTTCTCATGCTAGTAAAACCTTTAATTAGCCCCCTTGACCTAAAATTGTGGTTTTCAACTTGGGGCAACACAGTACCAACATCATGGGACAGTTGGCAATGACTAAAGACATCTTTGGTTATCCCAGTGTAGAGGGGTGCTATGATAGCTACTGGAACCTAGGGGATAGGAGCCAACAACATTGCTATGTAGTCTACAGAAAAATAGCACAGTCTCCCAATGGATTGTCCAACATGAAATGTCAACAGCCCAAAAGTTGAAAACCCCTAGAAACAGGCACAAGCAAAACAAACAAACAAACAAATCTAACTTCCAATACTGCAGCCCACACCCAGGTCCCCACAGACTCAGGGAACTCTGGAAAAGGCCTAGACAGCATCCCCTCCCCAGTAAAGTGAGTAAGTAGGTGGTGGAGCGAATGGAGAGAAGAAAATAAGAAATAGGTGATGGAGAAACGGAGAAGGAAGAGAAGGCAAATGGTTTGTGTGCTATGAAGTGAGGCAGAACTGGAAACGTAAAGGCAGTTGCTGTTCTTTCTCCTTGGGAAATAGTGAACCACAGTGTCCATCAATAGAGCCAGCGGGCCTATGCCTTCTTCCTGTGAGCAAAGCGTGCAGAGCAGAGACCCACAACTAACTGGACACGTCCTGCTGTGTTTATGTCTCATCACTGGGCCTATTTACTAATCTCTCTAGTTGATTGTGGCGGAGGTCCAACCATGAAACTGGACAGTTTTACTCTGCCGTGTTTAACTTTGACCAGAGATTTATTTCCTTTGGACTCTTTGGGTTGGACAAACATTTGAAGACACCCAGAGCCCTGCAAGCTGTGTGGCCTTCCTGCAGCAAGCGTCATTACAATGTGCAAGTATGTATATGGTGGACAGATGATGGAAGAGAAAGGGAAGCAGAATGGTTTGAGCACTGTGAAGAGAGGAGGGAGCAGAGACTCAAGGGTAGAGAGGAGCAGCCTGATGTGAGTAGCCTGCAATGCCCCCCGAGGCCATGGTAAAGTCCTGGCCTATGCTGCCACCGAGGGCCATGCCTGCGTCTGTGGCCATGCAGCAGCAGGGGTCTGTGTCAATGTCTGGGATCCATATCACACCCTAAAGGCCATGTGGACATCCCTAGTCTGAGCTACCATTTAGGGTCATGTTAATATCCAAGGGCTGTGCAGAGCTAGCCCCGCCCCTCACTACAAGACTAGGGAGAGCAGCGCTGCACCTTGCCTAGGTAGCCCAGGAGAGCTGACCCTGAGCGCATGAGCACAGGAGAGCTAGACTCAGCCCTCATCCACCCATGGGCAAGGGACAGATGATCCCTCCCCCATCTCCTCCCTTGCCACCTGCCTAGCTGTGAAACGTAGCCCTAGAGACCCCAGGATCTTTCAGACCTGCTCTTCCACGCAGACTTCTAATATTGCTTCTCTCTGGAGAGGCTCCCAGGCTGCATTAGGTAGACTACCAGGAGGAGGAAACAGCCAAAGGCAGGAGGGCACAATGACAACAGGAAGAATTAACTAGAACAAAGCTTGTGACAAAACACAAACAAAGCAAACAAAAAAGCTAATGAAAGAAACCGACTTTTTCAGTACACACATACACGTGCGCGCGCGTGCGCACACAAACACACACACACACACACACACGCACACACACACACACACACACACACACAAAGCTAACATGATGGTCCCTTCAATGAGGGAAGAAGGAAAGAGCCAGGAGGAGTTTATAGGAAGAGCCAGACGCAATGAGACATAGTAAGGAGGATGAGGCGAGCAGGGATGTGCAGGGGCCGTCTCTCCAGTAGCATCCAGTGCTCAGCGCTAGGTCAGCCTTTTCCCGTCTGTGTTCCATGTAGCTGATACACTGGTCATTTGCAGGCAGCATCACGCTGTTCCGGATGAGGAAGCTGATCCCTGGTGACAGACAGAATATATGGCTCTCAAAGGCTGACTCAGATGCCAGTACTGCAGATGTGCCTGTGTGCTGGGCTAGTAGTGTCCATGAGGTCTGCATGTGATCCCTGGCGCTACCAAAATTAAACAGAAGTGGTTAATTAATGAAAAGAAAGGGAAAAAAATTATAAATGTCTAGGTTAGCTTTATCAGACTTCCCATTGGCTGCTCTCCGTCAGCTGGTGTGGGGCGTGCAGTGTCATGCAGAGCTAAGAGGCAGGTCTGAGCCTAGGACCACTGTCTCTAGTAGCAACAATAGCTAAGGCTTGTTTATCTTCCTGGCTAAAAAATGGGTTGCAGGCAGTAAACTGCTCAAACAACGGAAGAACAGCACACTCTGGCATTTCTAACATTTAGAGATTATAAATTCTCCCAGATGCCAAATTACTACTCCAGGGCTTTTTCTGGTCTATCCATGTTGTGTCTTCGCTTGTCGTGGCTTAAATCTTAAATCACAACCAGCTAAAGGAAGATACATCATGATTGGCATAAAAATGTCACTCTTAGGCTGATGGAGAACAATCTGGCACACAGTTCCTAGTCTACAGCCCAGTGGGAAAGGCGTTCCCACCCCTGTGTGATGAAATGGGTCAGTTTAGCAGGAGAGAAGCCAGACTTGACCTGAGAGTGGGAGTCAGTAGGTGCCATGTTGCGTCTTGGCTCCATTTTCTGTGTGAACCAGTGATGGTATACAATGGACGACAAATTTTTTTAAAAAGTATTTCTGGCTTGTGGGCCTTGTTTAACTGGTGGGAACCCTCCTACCATAATGCTGGGGAAACCCCCTTGATTGAATCTGACCTGTCTATGGCAAAACTCGGAGGCTTTCTATATGCCATGTCTCACTGCAGCCAGCCGGTTATAAAAGAGGGACCCACAGAGAGGAGGTGAGGGCACACATGTGGAGGGGTGGGGGCGCAGATGTTTCTGCGTAGCAGCAGTAACACACCAGAAAAACTGCTTCGCTGTTTTCAGAGCAACTGGAACCTTCGTGATTCAGACAGCTAGAGGAGAGCCTGCATCTCACAAGAGGGGAATACGGGCGCATGTTTCCTCTGCATGTCACCCTTGTAGCTGACGAACAAATGAGTCAGAGAAGCGGCCTTGCAGTCATCAGGGCCAACTGTGGGCCAGATTTCCATGTGGCTTGTGAGGTACAGATTGCCACATCGCTCGACAAACTGTGCGGGAAGTCCGTTGTGGGAATACGCGTCACAGCGCTGAGGACTAAAGGGAGTAAATCCTCCATCCAATTTGCCACCACAGAGACCTAGCTGGTATATTCACCTATTAGAGCAAGAGGGAAGTGATGCCATGGTGGAGAAAGGAGTAAGCGACAGGCGTCTTCTTAGGAGGTACCTATGACAGGGTAGACACTACATCTTACCTTATTTGAGTAGAACAAGAATGAGTTTTGGTGGTAGTCCAGGGTTCAAATCTTAGTCCAGCCACTTAGAGGCTTGAATAGTCTTGGCGTGTCCCTTCCTTTCTCTGAACTTTATAATCCAAGACTTCAGAAAGGGAGACAGCTAGGACGGCTAGAGAAAATCTCTATGAAGGAGCAAGCACAGAGCCAGACACAACAGCAAAGGCTGCTGAGTTGCTGGTCACGGCGACAGAAGCATTAGCAACCGTGGTAGTAATATTAGCACTTAAAGCTGATATGGGAAGAGACAGACCTCTCTGCTTCAGTATAGTCCAGAATAAACATCAGGATTTCCACGACTTCAGGATTTTTGGCAGATGCTTTACTCTTTACTTTAACCTGAATGCCAAACTTCATCTGTGTTTCTGGTTCTGCACTCAGGGGCAAGTCCCAGATTGACTCCAGGCCCTGGACTCTCCCTCGCCCACGGGGCCAGGATGCGACTAGCACACATGCCCACACATAACCTTCGAAGCCTCATTGTTAGGGGCTTCTTAGACTCCCGACTTGCTTAAGCTGTTAATTGGTCACATTTATTTCCAAAACCTTTGAAGCTAGGAATTGTATCACCAGCTGAAAGGGCTTCAAGGAAGAAATCTGTTTTGCGTTATATTTTTCCTTGTGGATTTGCTTATGGCTGTACATAAATATTTATCTGAACTATTTCAACAAATCCTAAATCATCAGTGATCCTTCTGCGGAGGACCCTTTTAGAAGATTTGTGTATGTTGAGAATGTCAGCAATCTCTTTCTAGTACCAGATTCCAAGGACCAGAGGCCCTTTGCAAATATTTGGAGCTGTTGTGAAGTTTTCAACATGTCTTGTACTTTCCCATTTCTGTGTCTCTCTTCATGCTAACCCTTCTGGATAGGATTACCCTGCCTGGCTTTTCTTTACCTGTTGACATTTCACTTGTCCTTCAGAGTCTCAGTCCTGTGGCCCGTCGTCCTCCAGGGCCAAGAGCAGACACATGCAGAAGAGACAGCAGGCTGTGGTCCAGCCGTAGGAAGTGTAGGGACAACTCAGGGGACAGTGAAGGGTCCAGTGGGAGAAGGCCAAGAATGAGTGAGAGTGGAGTGAAACAAATAGAACTATGATGGGCAAAGACATATGGGGGCATGGATTTGGGAGGCCTCACACGCTGAGTAATAGCTCAACAAAACAGATACCTTCTATAAACTACGAGCCAAGCCTTTGACTATACGGCAGATCGACATTTTGTTGTTCTTGTTGGTCATACAAGAGTTTCCAGTTTTTGATTCATTTCTAACACACAAAATTAGAAATATTTCAGGCAAGACCTCACATTTCGGGTAGGTTTTTTAGAACTTGGAGCAGAGTCGGAGCTGTCTTCTGTAGCTCCCTCCTGCCTGTTGCTCTGCCCATCCTTGCTTGGCCATGCCACCATCTGCATTGGGATGCTGCCCTCTGTGTCCTGGGGCCTCAGCCAGGTAGAGGAGATGATTCAGGCTACCAGGCTGCCGACTCTGGAGTGAGACTGTCTCTGTCCAGGTCTGTGTCCAGCTAGCTTCGTGACTTTAGACAAGTATGCTTTTAATAATTTCACCTATCCCATATGATTGACGTGGTAACGACCATGGCAGACATTTAGAGGATTGCCCGGCATGCCATAGGTAAACAAAAATATTAGCTGACATCGCTCTATCCCGTGAGAGGCAGTAAACACCAGAGCTGAAGCTGCCGCTAGGACTTAGACTCTTTGGCCATAGCAGGCACTAGGTAGTTGATGAATGACTGCATTCTCCTGCTTTCCGGTTCTATTAGGTTTGACTTCAGCACGCTAATCCACTTTCCATACGGCAAAAAGCCGGCTTTCTCTAGAAGTGCTAATGACATAAGGACGTGCCATTAAACTCACGCTACTTTTCAGGGATCCCCCGTCCGTACTCAAAAAACAGACCCACATGAGTTGTTTGTTTGAGCAGTTCAGCTGTTTGCTGGCAGCTAGCTGTCTATGATTCGTTCCTCAAGTTAAAGTCAGTCGCTAGAGATCGGAGCACAGGGACCTCAGCTTTGAGGAAGTCAGAGTGAGTATCTGACAGGATTCCTGGCCTTTTTCATCCGCTCCCCTCCCCCTCCCCCTCTGGGAGTCAGGGGTTTGTACTTAGGCTCTCAGACAAGATGGACTGTTTGCTAAGAGCCGGTTTGCAATGTCCCAATCCACTTCATATGTGTGGAAGTCGCATGTCACCCCGCCCAGGCCTTCCCTGCTGTGTCCAGTGGGCAGGAGCTTTTGTGCTTAGGTTAAGCTGCCCTAAAGTACTATCTATCAGCAAAGTTGTTCTTCAAAGTTGGGGGTCACTGTCTCCCCAGACAACTTGCATATATATAAAGCCACATTCAACTCTGTTTGGATAAACAGCATCTAAAGCTGAGTGATGTAGCAGGACTCTAAAAAAAGATATTTTTAACGCTGTTCTTTAGTTTTGTAAAGAGGCAAGATAGTGTCCCCCTTTTGTATAAAAACGATTTTCAGTATGAAAAGACACCCACTTTTTCTCAAAAAAACCTGTCTCCTCTCCCCCTCCCTCCCTCTCTCCCCCTTTCCCTCCCTTCCTCCCTCCCTCCCCTCTCTCTTTTTCTCCCTTCATATAATTAACACCTCCATGTGTAAACTTCTAGTCCCTACTCTAAAAGGCAGTCTCAAATGATGGAAAAATGTGCTTGGTTCTGGCTGCTTCTCAGCTCCTCCTCCCCTGTGCCCCGTAAGTGTACACAAGTCTGGCAGCTCAGCACTTGGCTCTTTTGTCTGTCTGCCTCGAGATCCTCATCACATGCAGCCTGGGGGTAATGCTCTGTCAAAAACACACATCAGGTCCACTTTGAAAACTTTAAGAAAAGAAACTCAAGTATTAGGTGTTACAAAAAATAATACTTTCCCTTCATATAAAAATGAACTTTATGTGTATGTATCCCACCACCAATATTTAGGGATGTCAAGGTTGCCATCTTACAGGCTGGAAAATGTATTAACTGTGCATATTTCCTAATTTTATTTCGTTTTCTTCTTTGAGTTAGAAAGAAAAAAAAAAAAACCCTGTTAGTATTTAGTCCCAAATTCATTTTGTGACTCACAGAACCTGACTCTTATCTGTGAGAACACAGATCCACCGAGATAGCTTCCATCTGTACTGTCCCAAGCAAGTGCTGGCCAGGAAAGCTGTTTAAGGTGATGGCGTCGTGCCTTCTCTGTGCACATTTTAGTGACAATTCAGACTTGTCCCCTTCATCACAGGGACCCACGGAATGGCCTGGGTTTGCTCTTTTCATTTGAGTGGTTGAAGAGGGTGATGGAGAGAGCTTTGGAGAAACAGAGATTTTATGAATGTTGCGATTGGGAAACCAGATAATAAACAGCCCACGACAGGACAACTCTAGTGGCCAAGATCAACTCAGTCTAGATACCACCGGCAGCAGTACCTTCCTGCCTGCCCCTCCCCAGAGAGCCCTTTGTGTCAATGAGCACAGCCGGCCTCCTGGCCGCCTCCCAGGCCTCAGGGCGGGGCTATCGTTTTTGTTTGCTTTGCAAATATCTTAATGAGAAGTGGTCCAACACCACCCATGGGTTAATCTGAGGACTTCTGCCTGGCAGCTGTTGACTCTGCCAGCCACATGGCTGCTCTCCGGTGGAGGGAGCTGAGCTGGCGGTCGCTACCCAGTGCCAGGTTGAGGTGTTTTCTTTGCCTATTGGATTTACAGACTGGCAGGAAGCACCTTGTTGCTCTTATTTTTAGTTTGTTCCTCTCAGGAGGGAGAGGCTACTCTTGGCAGATCCATGTGTTTTCACTCGAAGGCTAGAGTAGTTGCTGAGATTATTTTTACCATCATAAAGCATCTCTTTCCCCTAAGCTCATGCTTGAAGGATCTATGTTTTATATTAAACGTAGTGATGGTGGAGGTGGGACTGTTGGAAGATCCAGCAGGCCAACACATAGGGAGAACACAGGGATCCTGCAGAGAACTGCAGTCCTGTCTTCCCCTGGGATCTGATGAGAAGGAGAGTTGTTTGGAGTTGGCAGAATCCTACCCTGCTGCTCTGTCAGTTCTGAGAAAGCCCAGCTATGGCTTTTGTGCATCTACAGGAGCCAAGCATGCGTCTCAGAGTGGCATGGCCAAGTCATGCCTCCCTAGAGCAGTGGCTTCTGACGGTGACACAGACTATTTCCTTCTTCCTGCCTTCCCTCACTGGATTTTTGGGCAGGGTGGGATGATTCCCATGAAGAGAGGTGATCCGTGGAGTGATCCAAATTTGGAGTCAGCTTCCAAACACTGTGGGTGTAAAAAAGCAGAAAGGTCAGACTGCTCTGGGAGTGATCTGCCTGCCGGGGCAGTGGACTCCTGCTTGCAAAGTCTTGTCTTTTCTGGGGTTTTCACACAGACATGTAAGAGGTTTCTGAAGGCAATAGAGTCCTGGAGGTTACGCTCACAATCTTCTGACAGTAAAAACTATACGAATCCACTCATTTTCCCAGGGCCTCAGTTTCCCCATACTTAAATGGTGGAGCAATTGGCACCACAGCTTCCCTACAAGTCATGAAAGGTAAATGAAATAACACACACACACACACACACACACCCATATCAAGGAATAGTGTTAGTGTTATCTTGGCAGCATAGTTTTTCCTTTATGGAAGCCTTGATATTACACTGCAGTGTTGGTTACTCCAAATCCTTTACTAGGAAGCCAGTGCTAAATTCAGGAGAGTTTGAACAGTAAAGTAAAGAATGATTAAAAAAAAAAAAAAAAAAGAATATAACCCATTGAGTAAAAGGAATTCAGGAATCCACATTAATGGGGGGGGGGGAGAAGGGTGGAAGAAAATTCTCCATTGCAATTAAAATGTGAAATAATAGATGCAATTGACATTTCCAGACCTTCAGCAAAGTGGCTGGATACAAATTCAATAAAACAAAAACAGTAGCTTTTCTATATACAAGCAACAAATAGGCTGAAAAATTAGAGAAACTACACCCTTCACAATAGCCACAAATAATACAAAGTACCTCAGTGTAACTCTAATCAAGCAAGTCAAAGACCTGAATGACAGGAATCTCAAGTCTCTGAGAAGAGACATTGAAGAAAATGTCAGAAGATGGAAAGAACTCCCATGCTCATAGATCAGTAGGATTAACATAGTAAAAACGGCCATCTTACCAAAAGCAATCTACAGATTCAATGCAATTCCTACCAAAATACCAACAGACCTCTACAGACCTTGAAAGACCAATTCTAAACTTCATATGGGAAAAAAAAAACAGAATAACTTTCTGGAGATATCTCCATCCCTGATTATAAGCTATACTACAGAGCAATAGTAGTAAAAACTGCACGGTACTGGCATTGTAATAAACTGGTTGATCAGTGGAATCAAATCGAAGACCCAGAAGTAAAGTCACACACCTCTAAACACTTGATTTTTGACAGAAGAGCTAGAACCATACAATGGAGGGGGAAAAGCATCTTCAACAAATGGTACTGGCCTAACTGGATGTCTACATGTAGAAAAATGCAAATAGATCCATATTTATCACCCTGCA
Organism: Acomys russatus; assembly: GCF_903995435.1. Lineage (NCBI taxonomy): Eukaryota > Metazoa > Chordata > Mammalia > Rodentia > Muridae > Acomys > Acomys russatus. The sequence continues at coordinate 16,376,641 of NC_067160.1, read as the reverse complement.
CAAGACTCAAGTCCAAGTGGATCAAAGACCTCAATATAAAGCCAGACACACTAAATCTATTAGAAGAGAACGTGGGAGTCAGCCTTGAATTCATAGGCACAGGAGAAACTTCCTGAACAGAATACCAACAGCTCAGGTTCTAAGATCAACAATTAATAAATGAGACTTCTAGAAATGAAAAAGCTTCTGTAAGGCAAAGGAAATTGTCATAAAAACAAAACAGCAGTCTACAGATTGGGAAAAGATCTTCACCAAAATATATAAGGAACTCAAGAAATTAAACGACACCAAACCTTCACCAACTCTGTATCTGACAAAGGGCTAATATAAATATATATATATATATAAAGAACTCAAGAAATTAAACAGCACCAAACCAAATAATACAATTTTAAAAATAGGGTACAGAGCTAAACAGAGAATTCTCAACAGAGGAATCTCGAATGGCCAAGAAGCACAGAAAGAAATGTTCAACATCCATAGTCATCAGGGAAATGCAAATCAAAACTCTGAGATTCCATCTTACACCTACTAGAATGGCTAAGATAAAAAAAAAACTCAAGTGACAGCACACGCTGGTGAAGATGTGGAGAAAGGGGAACACCCCTCCATTGCTGGTGAGAGTGCAAACTTGTACAGCCACTTTGGAAATCAATCTGCCACTTTCTCAGAAAAGCAGGAATAGCTCTACCTCAACACCTAGCGAGACCACTCCTTGGCATATTCCCCAAAAGTGCCCTACCGTACAACAAGGACACTTGTTCAAACTATTCTCATAGCAGCTTTATTAAATAATCTATCAATTAAATATCCTTCGATGGATAAAGAAACTGGTACATTTACACAGTGGAAAACTACTCAGCTATTAAAACCAAGGAAATCATGAAATTTGCAGGTGAATAGATGGATGGAGCTAGAAGAGATTATCCAAGGTGAGGTAACACAGATCCAGAAAGACAAACATGGTATATACTCATTTATAAGCAGATTTTAGCCATATAGTACAGGATAAACGTACTACAATTCACAGACCCGAAGAGTATAAGTGACAAGACAGAGTAGACTTCTGGGAGGATATGGAGATGACTCTAGTTGAAACTCCTAGTAACAGAGGTCATACAGACTGAAGAGGACAGCTTCTAACTAGACAGGATTCCTAGTGGAGGGAGGGGAACACCAACCCACCCACCAAAACTTTGATCCAAAATTTACCTTGCCTACAAGATGTGCAGGGATAAAGGATAAAGATAGAGCAGAGATTGAGGGAAGGTTTAACCAATGCCTGGCCCAACCTGAGACCCACCTAATGGGAGAGAGCCAACCCCTGACACATTAACAATACTCTGTTATGCTTGTAGACAGGAGCCTAGTATAGCTGTCCTCTGAGAGGCTCCACCCAGCAGCAGATCGAAAGAGGTGTGGAAACTCACAGCCAAACTTTGGGCAAAGCATAAGGAGTCTTGTGAAAAGGGGGGAGGGGCAGGATAGAAGGACCTGGAGTGGACAGCAGCTCCACAAGACCAACAGAGCCAACTAACCAGGGCCCAGAGGGCCTTGTGGAGACTGATGAACCAACCAAGTACCATACATGGACTGGAACTAGGCTCCCTACCCAGATGTAGCTGACGGGCAGCTCAGGCTTCATGTGGGTCCTCTAGTAAGGGAGATGGGGGGCAGTCTCTAACATGGACTCTGTTGCCTATTTGAGCACCATAGTCCCTATAGTGAGACTGCCTCACCAGGCCATAGGGGAAGAGGATGCACTCAGTCATGATGTGAGTTTATGGAACTGGGTGCATGGGTGGGCAGGCTCCCCTTTTCCGATGAATAGGGAAATGGGAGGGGGAAAGAAAGAGGCAGGTTGGGTCTGGGAGAAGCAGAAGAAGGGAGCTACAGTTGGCATGTAAAGTAAATAAATAATTAATTTAAGAAAAGGAAATTGACATTTCCAAATACCAAAATGATCACTGCCCTAGGCAAGCAGTAGGCAAAAGACTAGGGAATAGCAAGCTATTTTCATAATGTCAGAATACATCCCCACGAGAAAGTTGTAAAAGGACACAGAAGCCACTGTGACCAAATGACAACATCACAGTGAAGGAGCCACCAGGCCACATGGATGCGAACAGCCCCTGAGGACAGCGACTTGTCTGTGGATTTCCTGCCAAATGAGCATGACCTGGATTTAATCCTGAGGAAACAGCAGACAGACCCCAACCGAGGAGTCTGTTGGAAGATAACCACTGAGCAGCTCTCCCAGCGGGAAGGAGACATAACCTAAAGTGACACCCGGTCCAGGGTTTCTCCTGCCACAGAAGTTGTCACTGGGATATTTTGCAAAATTAGAACACTGTAGAGTGGTCACGGACTCTCGTTGCTAACATTAAATCTCTGATTTTAGTCACTGCACTCTGGTCAGAGAACACCGTTCCTTTTGAGAAATAGATACTAGAGCAGAGTGTCCGGCTTCGCCAAGGGTTCTTGTGCCAGTGCTGTTGTCTGTCTGTGCTGAGAAGGAAAAGGGCATAGCTAGTAGGTGTGCTGCAATGGTCCGATGTTCCCGCATCTCCTGTGGAAATTCAAAGCTTCGTAAAAGCAAAATTACAATTAAAACCCAAGTCAGTTCCTCTTCCTCTCTTGAACTCACCAGCCTCGGTCCCTTCAGGTTCGTAACCCTTTCCGTCACTCTTGCCGGGTTCAGTATAACATCTAAGTTGCTCTAGTACCACTGGCTTGGGTTTTCGAAGATAGAATCTTTCTGTATAGCCCTGGTTATCCTAGAATTCACTGTGTAGACAACGGCTAGCGGAGATCTGCTTGCCTCTGCCTCCGAGTGCCGGAATAAAAGATGTTTACCAACGTGCTTGGCACGAATTTTGAAGTGCTGAAATTGTGACTTCCTATAGGTCAACCTATAAGCTACTTCAAGATCCACCCCGCACCGTGCTGGGGGAGGGGACAAGTGGCTACAAAGAGGTGGAGGCAGGAATGGCTCCTGTGTCTAGGAGTTCAAGACTAGACTGAACAACAAAGTGACAACTTTTGGAAGCCAAAACCTACTCAAAGGAAAAGCTGAGGTGACAGCTGTGTGGAGGCCTTGTCACTACCTCTCTTTTGCCATTTCCACGTTTAGGGATTTTTCTCTCAGGAGTAAACAGTACATATTTTAACAGGAGATACTACACTTTCTTACATTTTTGTTTTGTTTCTAATTCCTGGCCACACATGTCTCTTGATTTAACTCTTTTAAAAATCAATAGTTGGTTTTTTTGTTGTTGTTGTTGTTGTTGTTGTTTGCCGAAAAACACAAACTTCCTCCTAGATAAGCAGGAGTTTTAATTTAAATCTTCTTGTTCGTGGGATGGAAGTGGTGACTTCATCTTCTTGTTGATGGGATGGAAGTGGTGACATCATCTTGGCTGTGGAAGTACAGGGTGCCCACTTACAGTTGACACGAAAGCAACAAACACTTCTTTTCATGTAAACACGCTGCAGGAAGTATTTGAAGATACTTGAGGAATGAATCATTCCTTATTTGAAATTCACATTTGACTGGCTATCCAGCTCCTGTTTCACCTGGAAACTACTGGTAGCCCAAGCAGTTTCGAGCTAATTATGAATCGTGTGTATAGCGTAAGGAGGCATCCTGACGAGTGCCCTGGGCATTTACTAAGGTCTTGCACATGCTTCTGGCTTTAGTATGGGGATGAGTGAGGGGACCCTACCAGGTCCTCAGTTCTCTCCAGGCACCAAGGGAACTGCTTCTGTTCTCTGGTGACACCCCCTCTTACCTTGTCCCAACTCCCATTCCTTTCCTCAGCCGGAGGCTGGGAGGCTGATAAATAGTCAGAGGAGTGTCACATGTCCACTAAGACACCTTTGGCACCAGGATGAAGAAAAACCTTCTGCTTTCACTTTAGGCTCTTACAGTGACAGCTGCCTGCAGTAAAATAGTGCAGGCGAGGGGAGGAAAGAAAAGAAATGAGAATGCAAGAGCTAGCAAGTCAACACTGTAGGCTCACGGTAGCCTAGTAGCGGGGCTGGAGAGATGGCTCAAAGGTTAAGGACACTGATTGCTCTTCAGAGGTCCTGAGTTCAATTCCCAGCAAACACATGGTAGCTCACAACCGTCTATAATGTGATCTGATGCCCTCTTCTTGACTGCAGGTGTACATGCAGGCAGACAGAGCACTGTATACATAATAAATAAATAAATATTAAAATTAAAAAAAAAAGCCTAGTAAGAATCAGGAAAATAAATAAATAAAAGCCTATAGGAGTCAGGAAATTAGTCCACAAACCTAACTGGTACTGACTTAAAGCAGCAGCATATGAAACATTTATTAGCTCTTGGAGCCCCTCAGATAAACTCGTCCTTGAGCCGTGTTCTAAAACAGAAACTTAAGTCTATTTTAGAGCAATCACATATCCCCATATTTAATTACAATTTGCACATCCAACTCCTTTGGCAGCCATACTGACTGGAGAGGGATATGAGATGCATGTTTCCATATTTTTATAAAAAGTGCTGAGTATCCAAAACAAATGAGAAAAACCATGCCTGGGATTCCTGTACCCACCACGGAGGCCAGAGACATAAGGGCCACCAAGGTTTGTCAGCTTAGTTACAAGTTCAAATGAGAGCTCTTGTCTCAGAGGAATAAGGAGAGGATGGCGGGGCAGGACATCTATGGCTTCTCCTGGCCTCTGCGCATGTGTGTTTACCTTAAGCTCTGTTGGGCAGAGTGGACCTGGGAAAGCAGGGTCTCAAAACGAGATGAGCTAAAGTATTGTGTAACAGCCGACTCTGTTTAGAACATCGGACAATCTACACTCAGAGGGTGAAGAAGTGTCAGCTGAGTAAAGTGTACACTCAGAAGGGCAAGCCCCATGTGGCAAAAACATTTTTCCATAGGGGCATAAGAATAACAACAGCTGAGGTAAACTCACTTCTATCCGCTACACCTGGGAGAAACTTGAAAACACATTCCAAGAATAATTCTGTGTTTTGAAGAAACCAAGGTCACAAGACCTCTTGTTTTCTTGGAGATTTCTTACAAGCATTCAGAATTCTCACAGGACTCTATGCTTGAACTGTGTGCCAACACACCCACGCAGGCACATGCACCTGTGCATATGCCACACATACATATAACACAGACACAGACACACACACATGCATGTGCACGCACACATCATCAAAGAAGCCTGGAGAGGCTCCACCCACCTAGCTCTAATTCACATAAATATTGCCAGTCTCAAGTCTGCACAGGGTCTTCACCAAAGGACACAGTCCCCCAATGTCACCCATTTACATATCTCCATTTACCTTTGTGGCTTGATTGTATTGGAACCATTTCCACTCTCTTCCTTCTCACGGTAAGACCCTCCATAAAGAAAGCCATACGGTGTATGTATGTGAGACCTGCATCCCTTCAGGGTTCACGGAGGCCTACTCTGTTCACACAATCTGCCTGGAACTTCATCTGCAGGGTTGTTCAATAGTTGCTCCTCAGCAGCAGGAAATGGACCTCTTACTAAGAGTCCCTTTTGTCCCCTGTCAAAGGAACAGGGGGACAGTTTGCTGGCTGTGTTGAGTAACCTTCCTCCCAGGGCTGCCGCCTGAGGAGCAAGTCTGTCAGAACATGGCTGCAGCCTGCCCTGCTTTAAATTAGCCTATGTTTTCAAGTGGGCAGCAGTAATGCGTGCCTTAATTTGTTTAGGCGCCAATAAAGCTGTAATTGATGCAAGGTAGGATGTAACTTTAATCAAAACGAATAAACAGCACACAAAGAAGCAGTTTAAATGAAGCTTAGGAAGCAGAGACTCAACAGGCGGCTGGTGTGTCTCAACTCTTCTCCAAAACAAGACAGCAACAGTCAACCCCTGATGCAGGACAAGGCCAGCTGTCAGACAAGCCGGCTGATGAGCCTGTCCCTCTACCATCACCTTCCTAACTCTTTAGTCTCCAGAATAATTGACCAGCTAGCGAGGGAACAAATATGGTCTAATGTGCTGCTCCTTGCAACCATCACGGCCTGACATCCTGCTTTTCAAATACGACTCTATAAGTTTGGCTGGTGTCACTCCGTTACCCACCTCTCCATAATTCCTCAGTGAACTGACAAATTGAATTTCAGAGCCTGTGGAGCTGAGGCCCAGACCCTAGCCCACAGTGACTCCCCACCGTGCTACCAGTACGGCATGACGGAGCCAGCTGGCTTCGTGATCTTCGCTGCAGAAGAAAGATGGCGGGTGCTCTGAAGAAAGTGTGGAGAGAGAGAGAGAGAGAGCCAGCCTCTGCACTGGCCCTCATCTGTTATGTGAGAGAATCAGACACCAGCCTCTTTATTTGTGCCCCCTAAGGCAGATACCCAGAAGAAAGGTTCTCAGTGGTGGCTGGGGTTTCCAGCCGCTCTAGATCACACAGTTAAATGCACCAGATGCATCAAGGAGCTGAGCCTGGAGGCGTCTGCAGGAGATATTAGCCATGCTTCTGAGAGGCCCAGATGCCCTGGATATGTGGGGAACGATGGAGCTTCATAGCCCTTTGAAAACAGATTCATTGGTTTGTGAATCCTAACAGAGATTGAAGACTGTTTTGTTTTGTTTTGTTTTGTTTTGTTTTGACGTGTGTGTGTGTGTGTGTGTGTGTGTGTGTGTGTGTAGATTCAAAAAGAAGTATCACAGCACTGGGGAAATGGCTAAATGATAAAGGGCTTCCTGTGAAAATGTGAGGACAGATTCTAATCCTTAGGACACACATAAACCCCAGGCAGCTTGGTGGCAGAGAGAGGCAAGGGACCATGGAGCAAATGCACCGGCTAGACTTGCCAAATTAGCTTGCTCCGGGTTCAGTGAGAGACTCTGCCTCAGTAAGTAAAACGGAGAATGGTCAAGAAGGATAGCCATGGTGAACCACTAGCCTCCCCCCCCCCCGCCCCTACATGCACACATATGCCTATACTCATGTGAACGTAAAATAGTACATATATAAACATGCAAAAGAAACAAACCAATATCACACTTTAAAAATGAATAATCTCTTTATGAGTTGTCCAAAGGTCAAATTTTTCAAGTTTTTCTGAGAATACCCTTTGTACCTTTTTGTCCAAGCTAGGATCCAATCTAATGTGTTTTATCACAGTAATAGAAAATCAATGTACATGTTCACAAACACACATACACACAAGTGCACACATGAAAAAGAAAGGAAACAAGCTAATAAAGTCACTGTGATGGAGTCAAGCTTGTCTTATCCATTTGCATTTTTAGTTAGTTAATTAATTTGTGTGCTGTGTACTTGCATGTGTGTGTGTGCGTGTGTAGAGGCCAGAGACCAACATCTTCTTTAACCTCTTCTTCATCTTTTTTTTAAAAAAAGATTCATTTATTCAATGTGTATTTTTTTTTTTTAACTCATGTGGATGGATGTGCACTCTGTGCGTGCCTTGTGACCTCAGCGGCCAGAAGAGAATATCAAATGCTTTGAACCTAGAGTCACAGATGTTTGTGAGCCACCGTGTGGGTGCTGGGAATTGAAACCAGCTCCTCTGGAAGAAGCAAGTGGTCTAAACCCAGCCGAGTGCACCTTATATTTTGAGGTGAGGTTTCCCACCAAACCGGGAGCTCACTGCCACGTCACCTGTCCAGCAAGCTCCGTGGATCCCCAGTCTCTTTCTTCCTAGGACTGAGATCACCCTTGCATCCACTCCAGGATCAAACTCAGGACTTGATGCTCACAGAGTAAACACTTTACCAACCGAGCCATCTTCCCCACCCTGACTTGCCCCCGTTCTTTGAAAAAGCAAGGTGGCGACTGGGAAGATGGCTCAGTGGGTAAAGCTCTTGTCATGCATGCCTGAGGACTGGAGTTTGGAACCCACATAAAGGCTCATGCGTGACAGCCTCTTGTAATTCCAGCACTCGGGAGGAAGAGACAGGGCATCCCCAGGCAAGCTGACAAGCTAGATTAGCCAGCGCTGGCAGGCTCTAGGTTTAGTGAAAGCAATTGAGGAAGACAACCAAAGTCAACTTTGGGCCTATATACACACAAGCACACATGTATGCCCATACCTGCAGACACACACACACACACACACACACACACACACACACACACACACACACACACACGCCAGATGCAGATGTGAACAAAAAGATGTGCACGTTAAAAATCCTTTCTTAAAAAGATTTCCCTTTTTGTTATAGTGCATCGCACAATCTGTGGGAGTTGGGTCTGGAGCCGGGGCTGGCGCTAACGTCTAAGGGAGGTTACCCTTTCATTTCCCCTCTCAGAATTCCGCCATGCTTATTAGATTCTCTGGGAAGAAATCTGCTTAACTTTGTTCAGTCAAGTACTTTCCAGTGTATCTGTCTGGGGACAGTACTTCCTCCGAAGCTCCGCCTTTTTCAAGTCAAGTAACAGTGTACACACTGTATTAAGTGCCTTAGAGTCTTCCAAAGGCTTGCAGTGGGGAATCTGTTGGTTAGCTGGCCCAGGGAGAGGCGGGAGGCCTCTACTGTACCAGCCTGAAAGGCCTGGTGAGCTGGGCAGGTGCTCAGGACACTCAGATTTCTGCCCTGGGGTGGGAAAGGTAGGCAGCAGAGGCCTGGCAGCAATCTTGGGGCCACACTCTCTTTCTGGGGTTTTCCATGAAGCTCACCAACACTCTGAGGAACATAGAAGACCTTGGATGTCCCACAGCCACCAGGACTTGGACTAGACACGAGGGAGTCTTTTGAACCAGTGTCCAGATTGTAGTGGGGGTGCACTGGGCCAGAGGGAGAGTAGAAGACTTGGAAATCAGGAAGTCATGAGTCAGTAACTGATAGATAGTCTCCGCTGATGAAATCGGCCACGCCATGCCAAATTAAAGTGTGTAAAGTCTGTTTATTGGGAGCAGCTCACAGGCAGGTTCACCAGTCCCAAGGAATGAGGGCAGGGAAGTCACCACACAGATGGGAAGACAGAAAAGTGGGGGTTGGGGGGGCACAGAGAGAGAAATCGTACACACAGAGAGGAGAGAGAGAGAAAGAAATACAGAGAGAGAGAGAGAGAGAGAGAGAGAAAGAGAGAGCTCACCAGCCAAAATGTCTGGATTATATAGTGAGCTCCCTCTCTGGAGGAGAGGAAGCCTCGGCCTGGTCTGCAAAGTCCAGGGTAGAGGCTGGGTAGGCCTGCCACGCCCTGTTACAGGTAGGGACTGAGGGATGCTGGGAGAACCTGGAGGCTAGGTCTGTTTTGGTTAGGTAGGCACCTCAGCCACTGGTCCCTGGTCTGAATCATAACGATGATGTCTAGGAAGTCTGAGGTATTCACCAGAATACCTAGGGAAAACCTTTACCTTTCTGAATCTTATTACATTGTAAAAATAATTAAATAAAAAGTGCTTGGTTCCAATGGTTGTGAAGATCTTAATAGATATTAAAGAACATTTTTTAAAACCAGAAAAATCAACATAAATACTAGCTAATTTAAATCGACTGTTAATGATTTTCCTGACCTTACATTTTGGGATTTACCTGACTTAGTCTAACATTTGCTAAATACTCACTGTGTCCCAGGCACTGAGATGGGTGCTGATAAAGAGTGTGGAAGGCAGCCTCTCTGACCCCTGACCTTTCATGAGGGACGTGTGTGATGCTAAGTAAGGACAGTCCCTTCTCCCAGGCCTCGTATCAGCTTGGTGAAGTCTGTGCAAACCTGGCATTGCTCACTCACCCCACAACTTTAAAGGGGGCAGTTTCCAGGCCTTAGGACTTAGGTGGGCTGTGGATCTGTCGGACTACACGGTGACAAGGCCAGTCAGATGCATTTCTTTACACAGACAGTGTACTTTTAACCAAGTCCTGGCACAAGATGCAACGGAAGCTGAGGGAATGAGCGTGTATACCTTTTGGGGGGAGGAAAACAACGTGGTTTTTTTTTTTCCAATAGTAATCCCACTAATTTTTTTTTATTATAACTTCTAAGCCCTTAAAAAGAAAACTATAATTTTTGTTTTCCTTTTAGGCCTCCACAAGCCCAGAGTTCCCCAACAGGCTGTGATGTCACCTCAGGACGTGCGGATAAGGCTGATGCTGAGGTAAGCCGGTACCCTTCCTTGGGGCTGGTCCAAGTACGTGGGCACAGAACACCTGTCTGTGACTGCCTGGCCTGGCCATCCAAACATGAAACGTAAGAGTGATATTTTGAGGCTTTTTTAGACAAAAGCCCAGCTAAAGAACCCGGTTCCATGGAGAGCCAGGGAGGTACAGTGACAGGAGAATCAAAAGCCTGGAAATTTGCTGCTGAGCATAAACGCCGGCCGCTCCCCGAGGTGATTTGCTGAGTGCTCAGCTCTGCAGCTGCTGGAGCCTCTCTCTGAGAGAGGACCTGAGGTTCTCTGGTAGCACTTTGATACCCTGCTTGAATGCAGCACGTGAAATGGAGGCGTCTCTCTGTGACTCGGAGCCCACAGCAGGCTTTGAAGTCTGATCCAATTTTTGCTGCCTCCTATTTGATGTTGAAAGGGTGAAATGAAGAAAATGTACAGTTTTTGCCAGGAACTCTGCTGAGCATATGTAAGATTAAAAAAAAAAACAACAAAATCCTTTGAATGCTGTTTTTAGAAATGGCAGATTAATACCTTCCGATAGGTTTTCTTGTTTCTCCTCTTAAGGATAAAAATTAAGTAACCATGAGAATTAGATTTTTTTTTTCTTTTCTTTTTTTCTTTTTTTCTGTCCTGAACTGTAAGTGACTTAATCAGGGGGTTTGGTGCAGAGGAAGAAATAAATGAATAAAGAAAAAGGTATTGCAGGTCAGCTCCTAATTGTCCCAGGAGAGGACTGTCACTCAGTTCTATACGAGACCCAAGGAGCATACAAATGCCATCTGTATTGTCAGGGGCAAGTGCCCCTCAGTTTAATGAAAAGCGTGTCCTTAAGGTTGCTTCATCAGAGAATAAAAATGGCATTTCTCTCACTGGATCTTTTGGTAGCTCTCAGTTGCTGGAACGGATGTGCCATCTTCCAGGACGTGTCACACAGACCCAGCTCACCAAACACTGAGCCCCTGTGAAGGTCCTCTCAGACCTGGTAAGGAAGCCGTTCAAAATGCGTGCAGTTCGGCCATTTGTACGTGGGTCTATAGCCTAGTGAGTTGTTTGTGCAAGCCTATGTAGACATCAGGACCCAATTAGACAGCAAGACGATGTACTGTTAACAGGAAGCCATAAAGACCAGGAATAATATTTATATTAAAAAGTAGCAGTTTTAAGATTGGCGTGGTGGCACCATGCCCCAGACTTAGGAGGTGGAGGCAGGCAGATCGGGCTTCATAATCAGCCTTGGTTACAGCAAGACTGAGGCCAGCATAGACTGCATATGGTGCTTAAATGGAAATCAAAGGATCATAATTCTCCCGTGAAAGCCGCAAATTGTGAAATTGTTCCAAGCCTCTTTTGTTAAATCAAAGATAAAGAGATATCTAGATTGTAGCAGAATTATTCAAGGTCAAAATCTCTGGCTTAGAAGTGAATCTGGACTTGGAGAATACTTTTGTGCACTGGATAGCAAGGCCATTCCGCTAGCCAAAGACAGACGTCTCACCATTTATCTTGGGTGCCAGTGACTTCTGGTCCCTTTACAAAACTCCTTGCTCTGGAATACGGTAGAAATCAGTTTCAGGCTTGTGGGCAGTACTTCTGAGAGGGAAAGTGTGGAGAATGATTGTAGCAAATATTTATCAACACATACAGCCCTAGTTCAAGGGGAGGAGGGGAATCTTGGGACTGGAGAGATGGCTTAGCAGTTAAGAACAGTGATTGCTCTTCCAGAGGTTCCGGGTTTGAATCCAGCTCATTACCATCTATAGCTCCAATTCCAAAGAACCTGATACCATTCATTTCCTGACCTTTGTGAGCACTAGGCACACACATGGTGCACATATACACACATGTTGTAAAACACCCATTCACTTAAGATATAATAATAATAGTAAAAGAAAGAAAGAAAGAAAAGAAAGCTCTCCACTTCAAATATGAAGTTAGGCTCAATGTCAGCCTGACCTGTTTTGCTGACAGGTGTAGTCATTTCTCAACTCACTCCAAAATTCTCCTTTTCCTGTTTTTCAGTCAGTGAAAATGCAGTTTGACGTGAAGGGGAAATGCATTTGAGCGTGTGCTGTCTTGCAGCCCACATGGAACCTCCACTCTTAGCAAGCAGACAGGATGTGTGCACTATGGCTGTCCTTCCACATGGACAACACAGTACATGATAACAACCCTTCAGTCACAGTGTTTCCTCATAGCCAGGCAGTGGTGGGGAATGTGGCCATGTTCTACTTTACAACACATGCCGTTCCCTGCTGTAGACAGGGCTTGGTTGGTTAAATGCTTGGCTTACAAGCCCGAGGACCTAAGTGTGGTCTCCAGGACCCACGTAAAGACACCAGGCCCCAAGGGAGGCAGAGACAGGAGGAGCCTGGGTTGGCTGCCCATTGTCTAGACTAATTGATGAGTTCTGGGTCGATGAAAAATCCTGCCTCAGGGATGGTGGACAGCAGTCTTGAGAATAGCATAGAAAAGTGTCCCCTGGGTTATACAAATACACGCACATGCACCCCTCTGTGCTTTAAAAATAAACAGAACAATGTAATTCCCCCTCCCCCAAAATAAAAATACATGTTGTTGAGTAGCTAGAAGCACGGGTTTAAAGTCAGACATCTCTTGATTCATATCCCGGCCCTCTGTGTAATGTTAACCAGGCTATGTAATATTGTTAACTTTTCTCATCGTTTTGATAAAGTGAGTCACGCAACTGTGGTGGGGCATGCTTTTAATTCCAGCACTTGGGAGGCAAAGGCAGGCAGAGCTCTGTGAGGTCAACTTGGTCTACATAGAAAGTTCCAGGCCAGCCAGGGCTACATGGTGAGACCCTGTCTCAAGAAGAGAAAACAAAACAAAATGCTCCTGACAGAGAACAACTTAAAGGACAAAGTATGTGTTCTTGTTCGCAGTTGAAGGTAAAACAGAAAACAGTCCACGGTGGTGGCCAGGCATGGAAGCAAGAATATGAGGCAAATGGTCACAGAGAATACACAGTCATGAAGCAGAGAGAAAGAGATGACTGCTGGTGCTCCCATGGGTTCTTCCTTTTTCCTGTCATTTTATTTAGCCTCGGACCCACATGATGGTGTCCTGCGCTTCCAGGGTAACTCTTTCTTCTTTAGTTAAACTTCCCTAAAGCCACGCCCCCACCTTGCACTCCTACTTCCTGTGTCTTTGAATCCAATCTTACGGACGATGGGAATCATCCACCACACACAACAGCTCTGCTGCAGTCTCCATGCGTGTGAACTGGGAGAGGCAGCAGTTCCACGAGGAGGGCTGTGAGGGAACCATTGAGCGGGTGCTACTGAAGGAGGGAGTAGCACGCAGCCTGGCTCACAGCATGGGGTGCTCAGGGCTTGGTGACTTGCCATTTCTACAGAAGTGTCTGAGTGCTAGTGGCTGGTGGAGCCATCCAGTTCTCACTGTAAGACAATGAGTTGTGGTGGAATCGTTCAGGAGTAAACACCTACTGCGTTTCTAACCAATGGTGTAAAAGAGACTTACTGAATTACAAATATTTCTAGTCTTTAGAGATACACTCCCCAAAGGCAGACTTACCAAGAAGTTGTACATTTGACTTTTTAAAATGTCCCTTATGTACTTTCCCACTGCTCTCTCTTCTTTCTAATCGAAACTGCGATATCTTGGGTCAATCACCATCACTTTTACTTTCCCCCTATACTCATAAAAATGGTGTCTGCCCTGAGTGATTTCCCTGACCCTTTCTCCTCCTTCAACTCCTCTTGTGCACAGAAGTCTAAGGTGCATTTATTTATTTATTTTTATTTTAAAATAGGCTTAGTTAACCTGGGGCAGGGCGGATATCAATCCTCTAAACTACCTCCCATAGTGGGGCAGGCATGGGATCCCTTCCTCAATCCCACGCCATCTGTTTCCAATAACTTCTATCAAGTTACCTCCCATCCATAATCCCAAATACTTGCTAATGTTCTTCCTCTGAGCCGATTCTCCATCCACGCCGGCCATGTGCTTCTCCTTCATCTAACTAACCCAGGTCTCTCTCTCTTCTTTCCTCCTGGCCGTCCTTCTTCTTCCCTAAGGTGCATTTCTAAAGCATAACTCTGGTCCTGCCATTCCCTCCCTCCACTCTTCACTGTCTCCCCCTCCCCCCCAGTGTTAACTCTTGACATGTCATTGAAGGCTTCCTGTGTTCTTGTGCTGGTCTCCCTTTCTGGCTCTGATGTTCACCAGCACCTCTTTCTCCTTCTAAGGTTCAGAATCCATGAGCTATTCTCTACTCTGTGGACATGGCTAGTGTGTCTTCCTTTCGTGGCTTTGTTTGTGATGTCCCCTGTATGCTAGGTCAGAATGTTCTGTGTTCTTCATGGCCCACGTTGATTTCCCCTGTTATGTGCCCTCTACTTCCTATGTAGTATTTCTCCCATCCCTGCCTTGGGTTCTAGCTGTTCCCATGCTTGTAGTAGATTTTAAACTCTCTACGATCACAGTTTTGTGGACACAGAGGATGAAACCTGGACTTGATACTTGCCTGGAGTTTAATAGCAAGCCGTATCCTCAGCCTCCTGGTCAAGGCTTCTGAACTGGTTTCTTGTGCATTCAGAGCCATGATGAAATATAATGGAAGAAAGAAGGAAAGGAAACTCCTCTTGAACAAGCAAGGCATGGGAAAGACTTAGCTGCTAAAACACATCGGAAGACAAATGAAGTCTCCTGCACTTTAGATGCAATGCCGTGCTGATTGATGCTCATTGTCAGCTTGGCTAGATTCAGAACCACCATGCGCACAGACTTCCGGGAGTGTGCAAGAGGGTATTTCCAGAGAGCTTTAACTGAAGAGTCAAGGAGAGGCTGCCCTGAGTGTAGACATCACCTACCTATTCATGGGCTGGGGCTAAATAAGAAAGACGAAAAGAGCTGAGCATCAGTGTGTGTGTGACTGTGAATCTAGTGTGAGCAGGAAACTCACACTCCAAGCCACCATGCCTTCCCCACCTCAAGATGCTTGTACCAGGTACTGGTCACAACAGGGAGAGGGTAACTAGTAAGAGCACACTTACACAGTGAGTTGCTGTGATGCAACTGGTTCCCTGCTGTTGTTTTGTTTCTTGGTTTCTTTTGTTCTTGTTGTTTGGTGGGGTTTTTTGGGTATGTATGTTTGTTTGTTTTGCTTTTGAGATTGGATCTCACTATGTTGCCCAGGTGGCTTCCAACTCATAGATATCCATCTGCCCCTGCCTCCTAAGTGCTTGGACTATGCCTGGGTAATTCTGTCTTTGATGGCCCAGCATTTCAACCTGGTTTTGTGGAGGGCAAAAAGAAAAGTCTGTGACCTTTAGCATCTTTAAGGAAACACCAGCATCCAGAAGCTTTCCTTTTCACTCAGGGGATTGACATGGTTGCAGCAAGGCTCTGGTGTGTCAGGGGCGGGGAATAAGCCCTAAGTACTCAGCCTGGAGCTCTAGAGCAGCCAGTAAAGCAGTCTTTCAAATTGGGACTTGGACAGGGCCCTTAGCTAGAGAGCCCCAGACTGTCTTCCAGCTGGCCAGTGTGTGTTTCTACGGTGCTCAAATAAACACAGCACATTCAGAAAGAGGCAGGCACCATCACTTTGCCATTAATCCAACCAGTTAAACATTTAATAGGATTGACATGACAAGTGCAAGCTCAAACTGATTCTTACTATATAAAGATGCATTTGTGAGGCACTTGTTCTTCTCTTTGTTTGTCCACATGTTTATTTAAAAATGAACACTTCCTGCATGCCAGAATCTGTCCTGGGCCACCAGTTTTCAAAGATCTGATGTTTCTGTGTTTGTTCCCAATAGACTGCTTCCTGATGTTCAGTCTGGTAGTTTCATGACATATGATGAAAATAGAAAAAACAATTACACACTAAAAGTAACTAGAAAAGCAATCACACCCTTGGATATTTCACTCCTATCGAGCTGATCTGAACTTTGTCTAAATGTCTTCCTCTCGATCAGATCACTCTGAATTCCTTTACAAATCTTGGCAGGCAGCAGGAACACCAGTCACCCTGAAGACTGAGTGTCAGTGAGTGACAGTCACATTCCTGATCCGCTGTGCTAGCAGAGGTCTGTTTGCATTCACTTTGCAAATATAACACCAATTGCTGTCTTCGCAGTTAACATTTGCTGAGGCCTCCATCCAAAATTGGCCTTTCTAAAAGAATTTTGTGCTGCCCCTGCCAAGAGTCAAGGACTTCTTATGAGTGTACATTTAATAAGAAGTTTTGGGGGAGGAGGCGAAGCAGGTCAGAGTCCACAAAGGTGACCAGGCCTCCCTCCCCACCCAGAGTTCACAGTGAAATCTGACTGTGGTGGGAGATGGAGGGAAAGTGGCCAGCAGACAGTAGGTAGCTGGAAGCCATGGAGAGGAGAGCATCTGCCTGGCCACCACTGCATTTAGTTGAGGCTGGCTTACAGTTTCAGAGGGTTAGTCCAATATGATCATGGTGGGGAGCATGGTGCTGGAGCAGTAGCTGAGACTGCATCCTGATCTGCAAGCTAAGGCAGAGAGAGAGAGAGAGAGAGAGAGAGAGAGAGAGAGAGAGAGAGAGAGAGAGAGACTGAGGCAGAGAGAGACAGAGACAGAGACAGAGACTGAAAGACAGAGACTAGACCTTGCAAGAGCTTTTGAAAACCTCAAAGCCCACACCCACCCGACCCCTAAGACACTTCCTCCTCCAACAAGGCCATGCCTCCTAATCCTTGTAATCCTTTCAAACAGTTCCACTCTCTGGTGATTAAGCATTCACATTTATGAGCCTATGGGAGTCATTCTTAGTCAAACCACCACTGTTCCCCATAGTCTTCCATCTCCCACAATCTGGTCTGGTCCCTGCCCTGTAGAAAATCTCATCCCAAAGTCTGTGATATCATTTCTGCCTAGATTGTTTCTGCCTGGCCTTGGCAGTGCTCCCCTGTGAGAGGTAGGTTGGGATGTGCTTTCTGTTGCTGCCAAGTCCTGGCATTGGCCCAGGACATCAGGAGCACAGCTGCCAAGGAAGACAAGGCAGTGGTGTGCTCAAGCCAAGTCAAGGCCCTCAGCTTCTAGGACAGATGCCTATGGCAGGACTGTGAAGTGCGGCTGGACAGATTTTTGATTTTAACTTACATGATGTCTTAATTGATGCATGTAGACCGCTCCTTTATTACATTTTAAAGTCAACTTTAAAATCAAGCATACAATTGCTTTATTGTTGGAAATGGAGTTATCAGTCTTTATTATACTTTCGTGTACCTTCTGAAATTGGTTATAATACCTTTTTCTACTGGTGTGTGTGTGTGTGTGTGTGCATGTGTGTGTGTGTGTGTGTGCGTGTGTGTGTGTGTGTGTGTGTGTGTGTGTGTACACAAAGGCTTGCTATGTAGCCTTGGCTGGTGTCTTAGTTACTTTTCTATTGTCATGATAAAAACACCACAACCAAGCCAGCTTGCTGGTCCAGTGTGCTTCTGCCCTTGGGGCATCCAGACACCATTGCAAGCCTGGCTGGACTGGAAAGAATAAAATTTAGCTGGGTAGGTAGGTTAGCAGAATCTCTGTCTGGTGGTGAGTTTGGGGAGAAAAAGTTGAGATGGTTTTTAGTGAAATGGCTCTCCTTTATTTGGGGGGAATAAGGATATATACCTTAGGGAAGTAGATAGAGTTTTGGGGGTATGAGTGTATGTCATTGGCTGAGGCCAAGGTGCTAGGAATGCTTCATTTGCATGGAGAGAAATCCCATGTACTAGCTGGACATGTCCTTATAAGGAAATAGGAAGTTTTGTCTTCTTCTTCTTCTTCTTCCTCCTCCTCCTCCTCCTCCTCTTCTTCTCCATCTTCTGTTTTTTCAAAACAGGGTTTCTCTGTGTAGCCTTGGCTGCCCTGGACTTTATGGCCCAGGATGGCCTTGAGCTCACAGCGATCCACCTGCCTCTGCATGCCTGAGTTCTGTGGTTACAGGCATGCACCACCATACCCAGCTGGAAATAGGAAGTTTTAACCTGAAATCTGGCCACCAGGCTATGTGACTACCTCAAGGGTGGCAGAGGTGGGGGTTGCAAGGCTACATGCACTGGAGCATACAGGCCCAGAACAGGGAGGGAGCATTCCTTACTCCTGCTGGTCTTAAGATGAGATTTTCAGAGTTTGGACACGTCTTGACCTCACTCTTGCTCCAGGCAGCTCCCCTAGTCACACGGCTCACCTGCCCCTAAAGCAACTTATTAAGAAAGCATTTAATTTGGGGTTTGTGGTTTCAGAGGGTTAGAGTCCATGACACTCATGACAGGGACATTGTTCCCTGTCATGTCCTGATAGCACACAGCAGGCATGGGGCTGGAGCAGTCGCTGAGAGCTGACATCTGATCCACAGGGATGGGCAGAGAAAAAGCTAAACGGGAATGGCATGGGCTTTTGAAACCTCAAAGCCTACTTCCAGTGACACACCTCCTGCAACAAGACCATATCTCCTAATCTTTCTCAAACGGTTCCACCAACTCTTGGGAGCAAGCATTCAAACATATGATGAGCCTATGGGGACCACTCTCATTCAAAGTACAACAGCTGGCCTCAAACTCCTTGTGTAGACCAAAGTGGCATCAACCAAACTTAGCAATCTGCCTCTCTGGTGCTGGGACTAAAGGCATATACCACATCACGCAGCTGTTGTATTTTCTTGACTTTGAGGGATTTTTGTTTGTTTGTTTCCAGAACACTCAACAGAAAAGTACATAATTTCCATGTACCCGTTATATTTCTCTGTTATTGACATGTTCCAGGGGATTCCCTGCAGCTCACTGGAGTGGCATCTGCTTACATCCTAGCACCATAAAAATAATTTTGCCTCAGTGTGGTTCATTTGAAATCCAGCATTGGCACATTAACTAGTGTTGTGTTTCATGTCAGGGCTCACTTTGTGTATTGTGCATTCTGTGAGGTTTGACAAACAGACTAGGCGGCTATCCACCATATGGTCTAGAACAGTCTAGAACAGACTAGGCGGCTGTCCACCGTATGGTCTAGAACAGTCTCACTGGCCTACAAATCTCACCTGTTCTTCCCCATAGTCTTCCCTCCCTCTGGTGCTCAAGCTCTTAGAAATCATTGATTGATTGATTGATTGATTGATTGATTGAATTTGTTGTCTCTGTTGTTCTAAGTTTTCCAGACTGTCATACAATAAAACACAGTGCATATCCTTCTTAGATTGGCTTCTCTCACTTAGCAATAAATACCTGAGACGGTGTTGTCCTATTATGGCTCTGTAGCTTGCCTGTTTTGATGGCTGAATACTATTCCATTGTATTGATGTACCACAGTCTGTTTATCTGTTTACCAGTTGAATGACATCTTAGTTTTTCAGGTTTGGACAATTATTAATAAAGTGACTAGAGACATTTGGGCAAGCTTTGGTGCAGAAGTAGGTTGCTGACTCATTTTGGCCAATACAGGGTTATGTGATACAAGCATCTTTGCTCTGTAAGAAACTGTCAAATTGTCTTCCTAAATGACTATACCATGTTTTGTTTGCATAATCAATGTATGAGAGTCTCTATATTTGACATTATCAATATCTTTGATTTGAGCCATCAATTGACTATATAGTGGCATTCCATTGCCATTTTAATTTGCGATGTCCTGATGATCTGAGGGATAGAACAACTTTTCATTTGCTTATTTACCATCCTTCCACCTTCTTTGGGATGGTGGCTCTGCCAATTTCAAGTTTGTGTTGTTAGTTTTCTTATTGAGTTTTTAAAGTTCTTTACATTGTATACTGGTCTTCTATAAAATATATAACTTCCATATATTTTTCTTCCAATCTGTATATTGTCTTTTGATTCTCTTAACTTTGTCTTTTGTAGAGTAATAATATATTTTTAATGACAATAATAAAAATGTTCTTAGCTATAAGTGATTCCCACCTTGGCTTGGTACAGACAGCTGTGTGGAAGCTGAGGTCTGAGAGCCATCAGGAGTAAAAGATGAAAAGAAGATGTAGCCAGCCTCAAGTATTATGGATAGACAAGCTGGATGTAATCCCAAATTAAATAAGGGGGTGGGGAACACTTGATTACATGGCTTTGTAGAACCATAGAAAGACTTTTCTCCAAGTTTTCAATTTTATTGTCTCCCTTAGTACTCCAGTGTGCTTTCCGTTGCTGTAATAAATGCCATGACAACAAAACAAAAAACAAACAAACAAAGCAAAAACAATCAAACAAACAAAAACAACTCAAGAAGGCAAGAGTTTATTTAGCTCACAGGTCACAGTCCATCCTGGAGCGGAGCCAAGGCAGAAACTGAAAGAGAGATCATGGAGAAGCACTGTTTACGGCCTTCTGTCCTTGTTATTCCCTCGGATTTGAGGTGTCTGCCTTCTGACCTCCACACTCACACTTTGGCACATGCACCTGCACCCAATAATAATAAATAAAATTTTTTTTAAAAAGGAAAATACGTCATATTGCCCAGTCTGACCTGGATGATTCTTTAGCCGAGGCTCCCTCCTCCCAGATGACTTTAGGTTTGTGTCAGGGGGTTGACAGCGGAAGCAACCATGGCGACATTAAGTTCTCTTGCTATTTATGCTCCTTAGGACATCTCTGGGGTGTCTCCATTAGAGACAGTATTTAGGAAGAGAGAGCCACCAAGAAGTCTCACCCCACTTAACTGTACCCCAAAACGGAGGCCTGTGAGAAATAGCAGTGTGCAGGAATTGAACAGGCAAACAACGAAGTCTCCAGCCACTGCCTGCTCCCTTTCCACACTAAGAAAAGCCCTTATGGCAGGGAGGTGGTTGGTGTTGATTTTTATTTTAAATTATGGGATGCCACACACCTAAATATAAACTGCTTAACACAGAAGCAAACAGTACAGTGGATGGTTATCATGCAGGTGCCTTTGCTTGTACCACAAGAATCAGCACAGCGGGCTTGACCGCCCCTTAGCCCTCAAAGGCCTTTTCAGCAACGAGGTTCCAGATTTCCCTGGAGTAGCCATCCAAGTGTGCAGCCTCAAGCAACATGGTTTAATCTTGCCTGTTTTTAAACTTTGTGTATGTAGCCAGAACCACACACCTGTGCTCTTTGGTGGGTAGCTTTTTCTTCTGCTATGATTCCCTCTTAACATTAGGTTTTTAAAGACTGAGTTGTTTGTTTTCACTGCTGTATAGTACTCCATTATAGGACTGGACCCAGACTAGACTTGTCCTGTTGATGGGCATCTGAGTAGTTCCCAGTTTGAAGTTCACACAAAGAAGACATGTCCGTGCGTGATAGTGTGATAGTGCCACATGCTTTACAGTGTGGCATGACAGACTATGGAGTCAAACCAACAGATCTATACCTGTGGGCAACTTACCCTCCCTGTGATTTACATCCTGCAAGTCTAAATGAGGCATAATATCTCTGTTCCACGTAGAGTGCTTAGCACACTACTTCCTGTGTGTAAGCATTCAACAAACACTTGTCGAACAGGTATACGGGCTAGATTTACGTCAACCTGACACAAGCTAAGATCTCTTGGGAAGGAAGACTCTTAGCTGAGAAAATGTTTCATAAGATTGGCCTGCAGGCGAGTCTGCAGGGCATTTTCTTGATTGATAATGGATGTGAGAGGGCCCAGCCCATTGTGAGTGATGCCACCCCGGGCAGGTAGTTCTAGATGGTGTAAAAATGCAGGCTGAACAATTCACGAGGAATGAACATTGCCTTTGGGTTCTTGCCCTGACTTTCTCAGTGACGCATGGTTATCTGGAAGTGTGTGATAAAATAAACAAGTTGCTTTTCGACATGGTGTTTTATCATTTAAGACAGAGAGTTATATGCTTCTAACTCATGGCGATATTTAGTTCCCAAGTGAGTTCTCTACCAAGTGCTTATGGGAGCTACCCAGGAAACTGCCAGAGTAGCTCAATGGAGAGGTGATGTGAAGGGGGTGACATTCTTGAACCAGCTTCTTTCCCACACTTTTCTTGAAGGTTCCAGATGCCTCAAAGGGCTGTCCGGCAATATGGCCACTGCTCCACTATGAAGTCCATTATAACCAAGCTATTGTATTATTCCTTCACTAGTCAGAACTCAGTGTTAGGAGGTCTCCAGTCTAATTCAGCTCAAAAACACAAACACAAAATAAAGGATGTAAAGTCGTGTGGGGGAGGGGACACCGTTGCAAGGTCCAGGTGTTGAATTTGGGTTGTTGTTGGGTTTAAACCAGCGCAATTGTTTGTTTAAACAAGAATGTGTGTGTGTGTGTAAATATATATATATTTGAGCTGTAATTCTATGGATATGGTTAGAGTGATGATTAGGGAGTAACAGATAATAAATACTGGATAGTGAAAAAAAATCTGTAATTTTGGTTGTTTGTTTTTTGTTTTTCAAGACAGGGTTTCTCTATTATCTTGGCCATCCTCGACTCGCTTTGTAGAGCAGGCTGGCCTCAAACTTATAGCGACCTGCCTGCCTCTGCCTCCTGAGTGCTGGCATTACAGGCGCTAGCCACCATGCCCGGCTAAAATCTGTAATTTTTCTACCAACCATCAACAACTGGCTGTGACCTCTGGGCCCCTGTGTTCAGGTTACAAGAGAATTTAATTGAACACGACTCTTGGCTCCTCCCACAAACCCCTCAGTCCTGCGTCCAGAGCATCACTAGTATTTAAGCCTTTTCTTATGAGAGAGAGAATCTCTGCGCATGTGAGATACCCTGATGGATGAAGAAGACCCCCAGCTCAGGGGTTGTCCTTTAAAACCAAGACTCCAGATCCGAGCTCGCTGTGAGGACAGAGCCTGGACCCCTGCGCGAACCCGGTTGCATTCCAGCCGTTTCTTGCTCCAGCGGGAGCTACTTTTGAAAGTTCTGCGTCTGCTTCACGCCGCTCAAATGGTCAGGTCTTCTGCTCATGCGGAACCCTGCGTGGTTCTCTCAGTCCGGTGGGTCTAGGGTTTGTCCCTGCTGCACTGAAACAGCGCAGGAGCTGGGAGCTGGGACTTTTTTGCCAGACAGCTTGTGTAACTGAAGATTAATCCACCTAAACCGTGAGCAGAGGAGTCCCAGGGACTCAGCCCCCCCCCCCCCCGCCCAATTTCTTTCTTCACCATCTGGAAAGGTCTCGGGGTGCATAGCAGTGAGCACAGCTGTCTACAGCCACTGACCTAGTAACACACGAAGACTCCTTTTCCCCAAGGCCTCGTCTTTTTAAGGCGAGAATTAATGATATCCCTTTTCATTAAGTCCGTGCCAGGTGTCTTCGCTAAGCGGTCTATTTGAAGAACACATTCAAACAAGTCTGAGAACCAAAATTCAGAGAAGCTCCGAGTTCCTCATTTCAAAGGAGACTTTTGTATGTGTGTGTGCCAGTACACAATGGCTGGGTTCTCCCAGCGGGTATACTCCCACTTTAAATACCAGACTCTACATTTGGGCAGAAATCAGATAAGAGCAGAGAGTCCTGGGTTTGTTTCTGCTTTTAAAGAAAAAGTTTCCACACTGACTCATTCTCCAGGGCTTGACTGTTCAGGGTAAGGTCAAGGAGACTATGCAAGGATCGGTTTACAGACTACTATGCTGTTTGTTGCAGTATCTGCGCATGCCCCAAATGGTTCAGCCTATCACAGGCATACTCTGTCTTCTTATCTTCAACTTGTATTGCCCTTTGGGGCCAGGACACTTCTCATTTCTCATTCGTCACTCCAGGCTTGCATCCTTTCGTTCAGGCTGTGAGAGAAGTCCCCACCTCACAGGACAGTTTCTGCTTCTGTGTGAGGAGGCACTGGAAAACGTGCATCGCGGTCTTGCTCCCCTGTAGAAGAGGGTTAAGATAAAGGTGTCCTCTTTAACGTACGGCCCCGAGCAAACTCACCCATGTGTTCCCATGGGTACCCATGTAAACCGCCGCTGGCTAGAGGAGGCGGGAGTGCATACCACATAGAGGTTTTGCTTGTTCCAGACAGTTCTGACATTGACCCCAGAGTGATTTTCTTTCTCTGCACTCTGAGGCATATGGTCTGCGATGATTTCACAAAGTCTTTGCACGCTGTTTTACATCATGTATTGGTTCTGGTTAAATTGCTGTGAAGAGACACCATGACCACCACAACTCTGATAAAGAAAAACATTTAATTGGGCCTGGCTTACAGTTCAGAGGTTTAGTTCATTATTGTCCTAGTGGGAAGCATGTCAGTGGGTGGGCAGACATGATGCTGGAAAGATAAATGAAAGTTCTACATCTGGTTTGGCAGGCATCAGGAAGAGAGAGACACTGGGCCTGGAGAAAGCATCTGAGACCTAAAAGCCCAATTACAGTGACACACTTCCTCCAAAAAGGCCACACCCACTCCAACAAGGCCACGCCTCCCAATAGTGCCACTCCTTATGAGGCTATGGTGGCTATTTTCAAACCACCACATATCACAAGCACCTCTAAGAAGCCAAAGAAATCTGTGGACCACCACCCCCACCTCCAAACAGACAAGCAAATGTGCACCTATAGTATCTTGCAAGTGCTGCCAAAGGCATCCTGTTGCCATGTTCCTGTCAGAGTTCTGTTAGACTTCTATACTAATGAGAATTGACCAGTTCTGAAAACTGTCAATTTCTAGTTGGAAAACTCGATAGAGGGACTGAATAACTGAATGAAATTATGATATATATAGATATATGCATTGAATGTCCTGTAAATGGAATTTCAGATGGTTCTGAGTCACCATGTGGATGCTGGGAATTGAACTCAGGTCCTGTACTGCCAAGTCACCTTTCAAATCTCCTTTGTCACAGTTTTTGGAATTTTTTTAAAGTACTTATTTTTATTTTATGTATTTTATTGGCATTTTGGCTGCATGTATGGTCTGTGTGGGGGTGTCAGATCCCCTGGAACAAGAGTTACAGACAGTTGTGAGCTGTGATGTGGGTTCTGGGAACTGAACCCATGTGTTCTGGAAGAGCAGCCAGTGCTTTTAACTGCTGAGCCATCTCTCCAGCCCCCAGTTTTTGGAATATTTACAAATTGCTATTACCTTTTCAGTGTGACTTCTCATTAAGAACTATGTCCCAATAAGTGACCCTCAAAAATTATTCAGTACTATTTTGGACTGGACCTAAAGCCTCAAGAGAAGGAAACGCCACAGAGAAGGTCAGCCAGAGAAGACCTACAGCTTCTCAGAAATGCTGGGACAGACTTCCTCATGAAAAAGGAAAATGTTAAAAAACTCAGATATCTTTATTCTATTTATCTATTTAGTATCAAATTTCTTTTTATTTTTAAAATTAACGTATAATTACACTTTTCTCCCTTTCCTCCTCCAACTCTTTCCATGTAATCCCCCCTTCCTCTTGTTGCCCCCTCTCAAAAACCATGCCTCTTTTTTTATATATATATATATTTAGGCACGCATACACACACACATACATACACACATAGATATACCCACATACACACATACAAACATATACACATATACATGCCTACACATATACATATATACACATACATACATACATACACGATACACATATACACACACACACACATACATACATACAAACCTACTTGGTCTGTCTAATGTTGCTTGTATGTTTATGATGTCAGGGTTGACCATTTGGAATTGGCAGGCCAATTATGGGGCAGCATGTTTTAGTTGCCTGTAGCTCTTTGTCTGTGGGGAGGCCCCTGAGGTCTCCTCTTCCCATGTTAGCATCTCTGTTGGAGGTAGACATGTTCAGGCTGTGTTCGGGTAGCCATGTTGTCACGGTATCGTGGGTGAAGCTTCTCTGTCATTTCTAGGACACACTATATACAGCGGACGTGCTGGTCCTCTGGCTCTTATGATCTTCCAGCCTCGTCTTCCAAGATGTCCCTTGAGCCTTAGGTGCGGGGGTTGTGTAGATGTGTTAGTTAGTTTCCCTGTGTAGCCCTCAGGGACCTGGAAGTCACTGTGTAGACCAGGCCGGGCTAGGAATGCACAGGGATTAAAGGCGTGCGCCACTACATCCAGCCTTACCTTGGGATTCTTCTGTAAAAGACTGAAAATTGAATTTCTTCATCACTTTTACTCTTTTTTTTCTAATTTTTCAATTTTAATTTATTACAGTTTATTCAGATTACATCCTGAATGTTATCCCCTCACTTGCATCTTCCCGTTCCCACCCTCCCTCCCTCTTCCCCTCCCTTAGACCTCTGACAGAAGGAGACCTCCTTCCTTCCCACATGACCACGATTGCTTTACAGTTATTTAGTTTTTCTTGCTTAGTAGAGTAAGGGAATTCTGAGTGAAACTCAGTACTCAGAATTGGAACATCAAAATAAAGATTAGAGTTAGTGCAGTAGCGCACGTCTTTAATCCCAGCACTCAGTGGAGCAGAGACAGGCAGATCTCTGTGAGTTCGAGGCCAGCCTGGTCTACAAAGCGAGTCCAGGACAGCCAGGGCTACACAGAGAAACCCTGTCTCAAAAACCCAAACCACCCACACCCCAAAACTTGAGATAAGATCATTTTCTATTTTCCTTTGAACTCCTTACAAATAGAGTTGTTTTCTGAGTGACTTCTGTATGCTACTCTGTACACAATATAAATTAGTGCCGCAGCAGCTGTCCTTGGAAGCTCTGGTTGGAATTAGTGTTCATCTGAACCAACATGTTAACTTTTCTTTTCTTTTCCTTTTTCTTTTTCAACTTCTTAAGCACTAGTTTCATGAGGCACAGTGCTCTCAGAAATGTCATTTCTCAGTGTTGAAGTTTAAGGACGTTTCCCTTTGCTAAAGTATAGTTTGATAGAGTTTAAAGAAGAATCAAGACAGAAAAATTCAAAACTGAGCAAAACCCCAAATATCAGTAATGTTAAAACCTTGACTGAATGTCTGGGGGATCTCTGCCTTTTCTATGCCAGACGCTAACATTTGGTGAAAACTGAACCAGCTAGACCAAACCATGTCTAAATTCCCAGAGTTGCAGGAGTCAGCATGGATAAAATGCTGAGGGCTGGAAAAAGAAGCTCTGTGTGTTGGGTACACTCCAGGAACACCCCCTAATCCGACCCACTCCTTCCCACCTCCCACCCCCTCTCCTGTGGTGATTGTACTTGCTCTACTTAAGAAAGTTTTCTTTTGTTTTGTTTTTCTTTTTTTTTTTTTAATTAAAAAAATTTTTATTTATTTTTATGTATGAGTGCTCTATCTGCATGTGCACCTGCAGGCCAGAAGAGGGCATATGATCACATTATAGATGGTTGTGAACCACCATGTGATTGCTGGGAATTGAACTCAGGACCTCTGGAAGAGCAGACAGTGCTCTTAACCACTGAGCCATTTCTCCAGCCCCTTTTTTGTTTTCTTTTTTCTAAATGTTGGCCATGACCCACTTTAACATGACGTTGTCCTGTACCCAGTTTCATCTGTGCTTTCTGGAACTTCAGTCATACTTAAGTCGCTCAGCACCTGAGAGGATTTTTCTGCCATGCTGTGGAATTCTGCAATTCACTAGGGAATCAGTGGGAAATTTAAGGACATGACCCTGTGCCCCTTTCCCCAATCTCTCTTAGGGATTTTCATCTCCCTGTTTCCCCATGGAGATAAACAGAAAGAGATTAAACTCTATAAACTACAAAACATACATATGCACACAGGTGTGTGTGTGTGTGTGTGTGTGTGTGTGTGTGTTTGTGTGTTCTGACTGTGTGGCGTAAGCACACATATAGACACAGTAAGAAGCAGATCCAGGGCCTGGAGAAATGCTCAGGAAAGTGCTTTGCTACTCAAGTCCAAAGATACTCGATCCCCATGGAACTGGAGTTACAGATGGTTGTAGGCCTTTTTGTGGGTGCTGGAAACGGAGCACAGGCCCCCCAGAAAAGCATCCAGGGCCTTTATAGCCAGTGAGTACCACTCCAGTCCCAGGATTCAACCATCAAAGCTTACATGTACCCAGCATTTCAGAGACCAGGGAGAGCTGCTTTATATTCGGAGCAGCCTAATGTCCCGCAGCTGCTCATTGGTTTGAGCAATTCCCGCTCTTCCGAGGCCTTCGCCTTCCTACAGATCCAGAGAAGAGGCCAGTCTCCTGTCCCGCTCAACAACAGGGTTTCCACTGTGCTCTTCTATTGCCCGTTGCCACGTCAAATTGCAAGGGAAAGAATTTCAACCCTCCCCCTCCCCTTCAGAAAGAATGCTAAAGGGTGACTGAGTAAAGAGGAAACAAACGGCCTGTGTCTACATGCAAAATGTTTGCCTCAAAATGAGAAATAAAATAAAAAATGTTTTAATCTATTAAACAGGTTAGGAGAGAGAGAGAGAGAGAGAGAGAGAGAGAGAGAGAGAGAGAGAGAGGGAGAGAGAGGCTGGCAACATCAACCTTTTTTGAGAAGATGCCAGCGAATCACCTGCCTCAGCAAATGCTGCCTGTGAGCTTAGCCACCAGACCTAACTGCATTAGGCTGAGCAGAAGGTTGTTGCGGCTGGTTTTCTTGAAGTATGAAAAGAACTCAGTGGTGTTGATTCTGGGTCAACCCGAGAATGACATCCCATCAGCTAACTGGAGCAGGCGAGCGCTCCTACATTGTACCCAGTGTGCAGCAAGCACTCGGTGTTCATGGGCTTGATTCAGGTGAGTCCTGTTAAGACTGCATGCATTCCCCAGAGGCCCATGTGGTAAAGACTCGGTCCCTACGGTGGTGTCGCCAGGAGGTGGGAAACCCTCTGGAGGAGCCAGTGAAGAAGTTTTTAAGTCACTGTGGGTGTGCCTCCAAGGAGGATGCTAGGACCCTGGAATATTTTCTCTGTCTTCCTTCCTCTCTCCTTCCTCCTTCCCTTCCTCCCTCCCATCTGCCATGTGTTCCTGGCCATTGCTATCTGGTACCTTCACCAGTTCATCCTGAACTGGAACCTTCGAACTATAAGATAAAAAACAAAAAAACAAAACAAAACAAAACAAAACTATTCCCACTATAAGTTAATTGCCTCAGGTACTCTGTTATAGTAACACAAGGCTGACTAATTAACAATGCAGTCTGGAGGGTAGAGACCAGTTTCATTTCAAGCGGTGTCTTAGGTCTGGCATTCAGTCACATGTTGTAAATGTTTCTGGTCCACAGTTGTCTCCCTGGGAGTAGAACTTGTAGGGCAGGACACGGCCATCTGCTTGAACAGCAGGAGACACTATGGGGTGCCATTGCTATCTGATAGTTTCGCACAGTCAAGTTTGCCATGAAAATAAGTGAGGTCTCCATACAAAAGGAGAGAGAGAGAGAGAGAGAGAGAGAGAGAGATTAGTAGTGGTCCTTGGGAAAATCTGTAGGGGTCAATGTACCTGAATGAGGTTACTCTGTGCTGTGTTTTGCTGTCTACAATGCTCTAGATGAAAGAGAAATTAAGTGGGTTAATCTGATTGATAAGCGCGATCACGTTATATTTGCATCACCCAGAGAAATGGTCTCAGCCTGTCAGAAAGGAGAGTGTAGTTTCCCTTCCTCTTTCTCCTCCTCTGCTCAAACCCTTTTCCCATAACACCACCGCAGAAATCCCCAGACCTGTCTCTAAGGCTACAGTAAACAGCGAAGAACACTTGCAATATCCCTCTTCCTGCCGCAGGTTAAAATGCATCAAGTGCACTTTGATTTTAATTATGAAAATACATCGCGTTAGAGAGCACAGAAGTTCCACTATTATCTTCTTAGAAATCCCCGGCTGACTATATTCAAATCGCTTCTCACAGGAAAACATCTGAAACAGGAGGTGAAGGGACTTAACTATTGATGGTACAAAGGGAAAGGTGAAACATTACAGTTCAGTGAGGAGGGCTCTCTGCGTCTTTCTGCATCTGTTATGCTTTGGTTCTGAAGTGTCCATCACAGGCTTGTACGTTTGAGCACTTGGTCCTCGGCTGGTGGGGATGCTTGTGGGAGTTGTGGGGCCCGATTACAGAGGCGGCACACTTTGGGGCTTGCCTGCCTGCTTCCTGGTGTTTGGAGACATAAATTCCCACCGCCATGCTTTCTCCACCAGGGTGCGCTGAGACTGAAATTCCCCTGAACTGTGAGCCGGCCTCTTTATCCTCTCTTAACCGTTCCTTAGTCCTCTCTTAAATTGGTTTCATTAGGAGGTTTTTGTCACAGTCACAAGAGAAGTAACTAATACATTTGGCACCTGAATGTTGTTGGTCCAGTGGAGAGACCAAGTGGCCAGTAAGGACATTCCAATTCCTCCAGTGGCACTTTCATCAGCCAACTTACTACAGACATTCACACTAGAGCTGTGATATCACCCTGATAAAAAGAGTGTGCACCAAAGAGTGAAGGGCCCACCAATTTGAAGAAGGTCAAATGTTCTTGATGAGGACCCTGCTGCCTTCCTGGTGGCTCCTGGAAAGCAGTTGTGGCTTGTGGAGTGCACGAGTGCCGCACAGCCTCATATGGTTGAGTCCAAGTTTATGTGGTAACCCTTTGCGACAAAATGCAGTATTCCATGTCTGAGCCAGGGAATTAGGATGTAAAATCCAACCCTTAACACTGTCATGTAAAGTGTAAAGTGGCATGTGAGAAAGGTTATACATTATATATTATCTATAATATATATGGTTTACACACACACACACACACACAAACACACAATCTGTAGTTGAGATAATTGCGTTGTCTCTACTGCATCCACAGTCACAAGGCACATGTCTTCTGTCTTACCAGTCTCTTCCCTAAGAGCAAACTCAGATGGTGAGTCAAGCGGTGCGGTTATAAACTTGACGCCACCGTAACAGAGTGGTGGTAAAAATTTCCCTTCACCAGAATCATGAGCAGATGGGGGTCGATGGAAATGAATGCCAAGTGATCATGTGAGTGTCCTCCCGTGAGCACAGGTGTTAAGTTTTGCTAGAGACGGCTCTGGGTAATCCAGAGCAAAGGATGGCATCAGGCATGGCGTTCCTTCTCATACTTTAAAACAGTCATTTTGTGTGTATGTGTTCTCATACAAGGGTATGTATGCATGTTCATATGTGTGCATGTGTGGAAGTCTGGTGTTATTCCTCAGCCATCCACCTTGGTTTTTTTGAGATAGGCTCTCTTGTTGAGGCCTGGGCATCTCTGGGGCAGGATGACTGTCCAGTGAGCCCCAAGGATCTTCCTGGGGTCACTGGCTGAACGCTAGCTAGTATTATAAGCACACACCGCCACTGTAGCTTTTGATGTGGGTACTGGGGATCTACATGTCCTCATGCCTGCATGAGGGTAGAAGGGGGATGGTCCATGTCCCCATACATGCATGGGGGAGGAAGGGGGATGGTCCATGTCCTCATACATGCATGGGGGTGGAAGGGGGATGGTTCATATCCTCGTGCCTGCATGGGGGTGGAAGAGGGATGGTCCATGTCCTCATACATGCATGGGAGTGGAAGGGGGATGGTCCATGTCCTCATGCCTGCATGGGGGTGGAAGGGGGATGGTCCATGTCTTCATGCATGGGGGTGGAAGGGGGATGATCCATGTCTTCCTGCCTGCATGGGGGAGGAAGGTGGATGGTCCATGTCCTCATGCCTGCATGGGGTGGGGCGGAAAGGGAATGGTCTGCTAAACAGTGCTTCCTCAAACACTGACCCTTCCCTCAGCAGTGATAACTGCACATCATGAGAAAAAATCACATATTTTACAGCTTCCTACAATGGAAATAGTCACAAGTCTTTGTAAAGTTAAGTAGTCTTAGCACAGACCCAAATTCTGATAGCATTTAGGATGGAATGATAGAACCATATTTCTTTCTTTTTTTATTTTATTTTATTATTATTTTTTATATACAGTGCTTTGCCCCCATGTGTGCCTGCATGCCAGCAGAGGGCACCAGATCTCATTATAGATGGTTGTGAGTCACCATGTGGTTGCTGGGAATTGAACTCAGGATCTTTGGAAGAACAAACAGTGCTCTTAACCTCTGAGCCATCTCTCCAGCCCCCGAGTCATATTTCTTTTTTGCTCTTAAGTAAAAGTTTGTGCCCGGTATGGAAACTTCACATGAGAACCACGCAAGATGCTCTATATTCGAGCTTCAGTGTGCTGCACCAGGCAATAGGTGGACTGTGGTTAGGTTAAGGTTGTGTGTGGAGATGTTGAAGCGCTGTGTGTGCAGAGCAAGGAACAGGGCGGGGCCACTCCAGCTGCATGGTTAACTCTCTGTATGTCAAACTGGCATCTTCATTTTCTCTGTGGGCTGTGACATGGCAAAGCCCATAAAACCTGATTGTGTGGGTTAGGTTTGTTTTGTTTTTGTTTTTTGTCATTGTGACAAAAAACTTAGGGAGGTGCTCACGTGGCAGCTGGAAGCCAAGAACAATGAAGGCAAAGCCTCTTTCTTTCCTTTTTGTTTGTTGGATTGGTTGGTTGGTTTGATTTTTTGTTGTTGATGCTTGTGTGTGGGGGGGGGGGTTGTTTTGTTCTAATTTTTGTTTTTGGACACAGGGTTTCTCTGTGTAGTCCTGGCTGTTCTGGAACTCTCTCTGTAGACCAAGCATGCACTGTCTCCTGGCTCCCTCTTTATTTCAACTAGGCTCACAGGCTACGGAGATGCTGCTGAATCCACAGCCAGGGTGGGTGTCGCCGCCGTTAGTCCATCCTTTTCCGAAGTGCGCTTCCTCACAGACACACCAAGAGGTTTGTGTTACTTTACCCTTAAGTCTTTTTTGATTCAGTCTAGTTGACAGTCAAAATTGACACTCAAGCTCATTTTCAAATTCCTAGATTAATTAATTAATTAACTTACTTATTTTATTTTTTTTTTTTTTAAGACAAGCTTTCTCCGTGTAGCCCAGGCTGTCCTGGAACTCACATTGTAGACCAGGCTGGCCTCAAACTCAGAGATCTGCCTGCCTCTACTTCCCAAGTGCTGGGATTAAAGTGTGTGGACCGCCACATCTGGCTAGTTCCCAAATTCTTTAAGAATTGGTGTGTAAAATCAGCAAGCGTATAAACAGAGGCAGAAGGAGTGCCTGGTGAGTTGTTGGCTGGCAATGGGGTGAGAGTGTGAAAATAAGCCAGTGGACGGAGGCCAGGGACTTTCCTCTTGGGCACCATCGTCTCTTCCCTGCCTACACTGACTCCAGTGATAAAAACACTCAGAAATGTTCAAGAATGGGGACATACGAAATGCTTGATTTTGTTTGTGTTTAAAGTACAATTTCCACTCAGATGGCATTGGTTTAGCTGTCTCGTGACTTTGCTGGACTCTTCTGTTGCTCAAATAAGAGGCAAACCCCTAGTTGTTTCAAGCCCCAGCTCCTAGTATGGCACCCCACAGCTTGCTGCAGGCTCTTGTGCCTGGGACATCTTTGTTAATCAGGGAGACTACACTGACTTCGTACAGGGGCTTCCCTTAAAATATCAAGGTTAGAGTGTAAAACAAGCCTTGAAACTTGTACGGACCAGGGATTTAGGTGTTTGGATGTTTAGAACAAAGTGCAATGGCCGTAGGAAGAATCTGAATACAGCGGTAGGGCTGTCAGGCAGCTGGGTTTTTAATGAAAAGTTGGTATTCTGAAAGGATGTACAGGAGTAAGGTTTTCCAAAATTAAAACCAGTGGCATAGGCATCCTAGTGATGGAGACCTCTCCTCTTCCTCCTCCCCTCCTCCTCCCCTTCTTCCCCCTCCTCCTCCCCCTCCTCCTCCCCCTCTTCCTCCTCCCCTTCCTCCCCCTCCTCCTCCCCCCCTCCTCCTCCTCCCCCTCTTCCTCTTCCCCTTCCTCCTCTTCCTCCGCCTCTTAACTCCTCTTCCATCTTTGTTTTAAGGTAAGGTCTTATTGTCTATCCCAGGCTGGCCTGGAACTTACAATCCTTCTGCCTCAGCATTCCAAGGGCTGAGATGAGCTGTGGTCAAGGGGAGGAAATTCACAGGGTCATTTGAGCATCCTAAGTATTGAGATCATGGACAGTGACACATGTCTAGATTATAAGTTGGTCTTTTGTACCTAAAGCTGGTTTTTAAGCTCCCATCAAACCATTTCTCCCCTTCTAACCTTGTTAGAGAATGAGCAGAAATGGCATCTGAAAATATTTTAAAATTTATAAAATTACAAACATAATCATTTTCATACCCACAACTTCCTTTATTTGGGGGATCCAAATGCTTCCCCAGGGAGCACTAGCTAAATGTATTGTCCTATTGCCTCTCCCCAGGATAGCGGGGATAACAGCAGTTCACAGTGTTAACCAAGTAAGAAGTAAAGCCATCCTCCCACAACTGTAGCTGTTTGGGTTATGGTGATGTAATAAGATGCTTGGTTGGTCCAGGCGGCCTCTGAGGGATGCTGCCTATCTGTTTATGTTAGCGTCTAAGGGTCATTGTCTTTTTGGGAGAGAGTGGGATGCAGAGAGGGGAAGGGGGGGAGGGAGAAAGAGGGAGGGAAACAGTGAAGTAAAGCTGCTGTTTCTCAAGCTTCACACACCGAATGGTGATACGAAGCAAAGCAGGGGTGTGGACGTGATACTCTATTGGTCTCTAAATCCCAGAGTCAGACACTTCAGCACTTCTGTCTGCAGGGCCTTACTCGTCACAAGGTGTTTGTTGTCGTTAGGCGGCATGGATCATTTGAACAGGAGAGTGTAACTTCTACCTAATCTCAACGCACCAAATCTGGAAGACTAAGGAGACCACAAAGCTAGCATAGTATTCAGGGGGAGACCCAGAATGAAAGTGCTAAACTTCCAGAACTATTGTTTCAAATGTTAGGAAAAGAGATTTAGATCTTGCTGGTTGTAGAAAAACATTTGGAGACGGAATGTCACATTTGCTGTAACAGGGAGGAAAAGTGGGTAGGAAAGGAAAGGAAGCCTGGGTCAGAACATTAGGGTTGTGGTTGAGGTGGTAGGTGTGACTTCCCTTTTAAAAACAACCATGTGTGTGTGTATGTGTGTGTGTGTCTGTCTGTCTGTCTGTCTGTCTCTCTATGATATGTGGGTGTGTATGTGGTGTTATATGTGTGTGTCTATATGTGGGGTGTGTGCCCGCATATGCCTGTGTGTCTCTTTTTGTGGTGTGTGTGTGTATGTGTGTGAGTGTGTATGTGTCTGTATATGTGGTGTGTATGCATATGTCTGTGCACATCTATGTGCCTGTGTGTATCTGTTTGTGATGTGTCTGTGACTCTATGTATGTCTCTGTGTGTGTATGCACACGTGTGTGTGCTTGTGTCTGTGTGTCTCTATTTGTGGTGTGCCTATGGGTATGTCTGTGTGTGTCTGTGTGTGTGTGTCTGTATGTTGCATGCACAGTGCAAGTGTGAAAGTCAAACGACAGCTTTAGGCGACAGTCTGAACTCTCTACCTTGTTTGAGACAAGGTCTCTGTTGCTCTCTGCATGCTCTGAACTAGCTAGCCTGTGAGAGGAGAGCTGGGCACACAGAGGAACCGCCTCCAACATTTCCTTGAGCTACCGGGATTCCTGCTTCAGTCCTTACACGGGCACTGCTTTATCCACCGAGCCCTCCCCAGCCCTTGTCTCCTTCTTATTTAATTCTTCTTTTATGTTAGAGAGCCTCATGTTTTATATTGGATCTCTGTAAATAAAATAGCAGGGCACTCTCGTTTCACAGGCAGAGGAAGCAGCTTCTGCTGCTCACGATTATCCAGCCAGGAAGCACCATTTCTGGAGTCTTTTTGGTCCTTGAATCAGGAGGCCTAATGTTAAAGATGCCTCCTCTGGAGCACCTTCCCAAGTGAAGAACCAAACGCAAAGCAGAAGACAGGGCTAAGGGAGTGCTTAATGAACCAGAGTTCAGGGAGACGCCCTGGAGGAAGGCAAAGATCCTGCCATCCTGAGTTTTGTCTTTAGAAACTTCCAATGACCTGTACATGAAAATGGGCTTCTTCCCTGATGAACTGCCCTTACAACTGTACTGTGCATCCTTAGGCAGAGCAAGGGCGAGCTGGGTAACCTCTTTCTGCCTCTGTTGGTTGAGCTCTGCAGTCAGTTAAAGACTGGTCCCAAACTCAGGATGTATGTTTGAGATGGGAGATTGCTAGCCATGATTTGCTTCCTAGCTCTCATTAGTTTTGGGCCAGGCAGGCCAGGCCTGACTCGCTGTACTTACTGTCATCAGGTCACCTGTGGCTTTGTGGTCACTTTAGGCCCCAGGCTGCTCTTTTGCATCAGATTTAACTAGACAGTGGTAAGAGTTTGTATTTGAGAGTTTTCAGCTGATGGTTTGAGAGTCGATCTTTCCCAGTTCCCCAACTCTTTGCCTTCCCTGACAATATCAGAGCCAAGATTCAGCCCAGGCTTTTCCTGGTCAGGATGCCTTGCCATCTCCAGCAGCAACCCATCACTCTTCTCACCGTTGTGAGATGCCCAGCTCTGCTTTTTGGGTGGAGCTTCCCAGACATTGCTGCCAGGCCAGCAGGGCTGGTTGTATTTAGCGAAGGATTGTTAAGATTATTTGTTTATGAAGAGCAGACATCTGGGTATTATTCTGATCTTGGCTTAGGATTCTTAGGTTATAATTTTTCTCAGTGTTTCTCAGATTCCTCCAGAGAGTTCTCAGTTGCGCAGATAGCAAAGTAAATAGTTTTCTTGCATATTAACACCCCGTAGTGACCCCATTTATAAATGAAAGGCAGGATCATAAAGCTGTTCTTGCTACCCTTGGTGTCTATGTGGCTCTAGGAATGAAGGTTGGATGTCTCCATTTGGATAAGTGGTTCCAATGTCAGTGTGTTAAAGGCTGGATCCTTAGAGTGGAATTGTTAAAACAGATGGTAGAACTTTCAGAAAGTGGAGCCTGGTGGGGAACTGTAGGATCCCAGTCCTTCCTTCTTTCTCTTTTGCCTTGTGGTCATGAGATAAACAATTTCATCCACCACTTGTTCCATGCTTTGCCAATGGCTCAAAGTGCTGGGCCTTTCTGATTATGCATTAGAACCTTCCAAATGGTGAGCCCAAACAAACCTTTCTCCTTTACGCATTAGTTATCTCGGGTAATTTGTTACAATGACAGAAAGCTGACTAACACAGTAGAATTCAATTTAGTGAATAACAAAGCCTATTCAGTTACACTGAACAACTCACAAATAGCATCATTCATGCCGATTTAGGATTACTGTTTCTTGAGTTAGCTAACATTTACATAGATTTAATTCATCTTTCATCTAAACAAGACTTTTCCAAAGTTTACAAGCAAGAGCAGCTAGGGAATTTTTTTCCACTCCTTGAGTACACATTGATTACTTACCATGGCCCATACTCCTGAACACAAACATAGCATCATCCTGTACCTTCCCTCGAGTGGCTTAATTGTTATATCCCTCTATTCACTATGAAATGTGTGCTAAATACATGGGCAAACATTTGATTAGACTTGAAAGTCAGGGAAAGCATCCAGAAGATACACTTGTGATGATTCTTGCAGACCAGCAGGGCTGGGCGTCTGAGGCATGGAACCCAGGATGAACACTGAGGGTCAGTGGGAAGTAAGTGGAGAGGCAGGGAGGTATCAGGTCAGAAGGGCTTCGTGCCCTGAGCTGCAGGGCACCACCTTTTCTGTGAATGCTATGTAGAAACACAGAAGAATATTAAGCAGAGGAATGACACGCTCTCGTGGGACATTGTCTCTAGCAGCCAGGCGCTGTGGTCCAGGCAACAGCTGATGAGAGCTGAGATGAAAGCAGTGAAATTGATGGGCTGATTCCTGCTGGGAGGATAAACGTTGAGTGCACAGGACTTGGGGAAGGATGTACAATGGGCACTGATGGAGGGAGGGACCTGGAATGAGATACCCTTGTTTCTGACTTGTGTTCTTCCTAAACAGATTGCAGAGAGGTGATCCTTTCAATGATGCTTTAGGCAGTGAGTTTCCATGACAGCTGTAAGATTGTGATAAATCGCTGCTGGTGAAATAGCATCGGCTAGTCTTTCAGTGTGCAATGGAAACATCAGTGGCTGGGGTAGCGGAGGAGGTTTCGGATTACCGTGACCTCCCACATTCAGTGCAGGCCCCTTCCTCAGGGTGAAGTGTGCTTCCCTGGCATAGGACACAGCTCTTGGATAACATGGTACAAGCTCCACTGGATTCTTCATATAATTTCAACAAATGGCTGCAAATAGATTTCACTCAATTTGAGAAACAAATCTACATATGTCTGTTCCCCCCTTTCACCCCCGCCCAGGTACCACTTCACTTATTTTGTCCTGTAAGCTCTGATCCCCCATGATTTCTATTGTGGCTGAGCGTTGTAGTGGATCTCTGCATCTTTCTGATCAGGGATAGGGCTCATTTTAAGAGCTATATTGAAGGTCTCCAAGGCAGGTTAATTTATTATCCTAGAAACTGGAGTGCTTTTCGAGGGCATTATATGTATGTATACCATGTTGTATCAGAAGAAAAGTAAGTGAACTCAGCGTCTTATAACTAGTAAGGTGAGGGATGCTCGTGTGAGAATATTGTGGGGTGGCTGCCTATGCAGTTAAAAATTAATTCTCCTCAAAACAACTGCATCTTCACTTATGAACGTAAGTCTCCCAGTTGGTAAAAGAAGACTATCAACTCCACTATAAATCTGTGTAGTATTTACTTCCCGAAGTAAAATGAATAGCTGGCAAAAGCCAAGCATGCTTATAAGCAAGAATACCATGTGGCATTTACAGCATCCAGACAGCAACTTAATTGACTAAAACTTTTCCTAAAAATGCTTTGTACTATTATTAAATGTTTTCTGTGGGAGGCCACAGCTACCCTGATACAAACTGTTAGAATATCCTAAGAGATGAAAAGATAATGCTGACGTACATTTCAAAGTGCCTTTTTTTTTTTTTTTAAAGAAAAAGACTGGTTAAAAAAATTAGGTCTGAAGCCAGGTGTGGTGGCTCACACCTCTAATCCCAGCATTCTGGAAGTAGAGACAAGTGGATCTCTGTGAGTTCAAGGCCAGCCTGGTCTACAGAGTGAGTCCAAGACAGTCAGGGCTACACAGAGAAACCCTGTCTCAAATAGAAAAAAAAAAGTCTGTTATTTTTTAAAGGAGGTTATATAAGATTAATTTGCATCAGGCAATCATAGTTGCCCCATTCCTTCCCTTATCACCGGGTTTGTAATTAGCTGTAGCCCCAGTATTTTGAATTTTCTTAAAGGTAATGAAAGGTCAGTCTTACCTTCATCTCTTCCAATCCTCCAGCCTATCCCACTCATTTTCATAGTGAAGGAAACTGAAAACCAAGAAAGGGAGATAGATGATTTAAAAGAGCTCTGTGAAAAGCCAGCCCTCCCCCGACATACCCCGCTTCCCACACTGAAGCGCCTGCTGGTGATCACCAACCAGGACACTTTACAAGCTCTCAGTGAGTGAG
Source organism: Acomys russatus (assembly GCF_903995435.1). Lineage (NCBI taxonomy): Eukaryota > Metazoa > Chordata > Mammalia > Rodentia > Muridae > Acomys > Acomys russatus. Next base: position 16,337,252 of record NC_067160.1, on the reverse strand, counting down.
TAAAGCCACCAAGCTTTGGCCAATTCTGCCTGGACCTTGCTGTCATGGTGGCATGGACAGAGGGAAGCTTCTATGAACCCTCACCAAGTGGAAGAAACATTTCATGCTCCCTGGCCTTGTTTTCAATTGGGCAATATTTGATTTATTGAGCCTGACCAGTGTAACATATGTTTGCAGGACTTCCACACATCTTAATTAATTTTTTTTTTTTTTTTTTTGGCCGTGCAGATACTTTTCTTTTGCCCACGGCAATAACAGGCAAGGATACCAACCCGATTTAGAGTGGGTGTCTTGCTGATTTACATATTTTAAAAGTATTAAGATCAAAGGTAATGAGAATTTAATCCATATGGCATGCAGGAGATAAATAAGAATATTAATACTGAATCAAATACTAATTAAATGAAACACAAGGATCCAATTTTAAGAATGCAGCACAAGGGTGAAATGCTCTTCGTAAAGTCAAGACCTTCTCTTCTAAGGAACAGCTATGTGAGTTGGTTTTCTTGCCCCAACAGGGTGGAACTGGTTGGTTCACACACACCCTTTCACAGGCTGAAATGATAATGGGCCCGTCAGTGTGCTTTAAAAGTTAAGTGTGTGTGTGTGTGTGTGTGTGTGTGTGTGTGTGTGTATGCAACTTTTAACTTACATATGTATATATAGCATATATAAAACATGTATATACGTACACATTGATTCTCAAAGCAAACTTTTCTGTTCCCAGTTTCTTTTTTTCTTTTTCTTTTTCTTTTTTGTTTGTTTTTGTTTTTTTTTTTTTTTTCAAGACAGGGTTTCTCTCTGTAGCCTTGACTGTCCTAGACTCACTTTGTAGACCAGGCTGGCCTCGAACTCCCAAGTACTGGGATTAAAGGCGTGTGCCACCATGCCTGGCTCTGTTGCTAGTTTCTTAATCCCTCTCCCATTATAGGGAACCCATGCTTGTAAAGGTCCATAAAGGCAAATTAACCTAGACCTACTTAAGTTTTCTTCAAGCCTTCTTCTCCCCATTTTACCCCCATCTCTTCCCCACCCCTTCTCTTCTTCCCCTCCCACTCTCTCAGTGATAACTGCTCCAACGGGTCTCAGGCAGCCTAAGAGCGCTCTCCCTCACCCAAGACAATGAGTAGGCTAACTGTTGGGACATATTTAGAGTGTCTTTCTAAGCATCTCACTTCTAGGAATCTAATCTTTAGAAATAATAAGAAACATAGTCAAGTATGTATACATAAAGATATTTACAGCATTTCAAAGTGAAAACAAATCAATCAGTCACACATATAACAAAAGAAAGTTTAAATTACAGTATATCTAGGGCACAGCTCAGTGAAGCCCTTGCCTTGCTTGCACACGGTCCTTCCGTCCAAGGCGTGACAGAACAAACAAGCAATCGGACATCCTAAACTATGTCATATCAATGTGCTGTTAAAACCATGACTAGGAAGAAGTTGAGTTGTCCTCACCCATTTGTATTTAAGTGCTGAGAAAAAAGCAAAATACAAAGTATGTAATGTGACCTTCCATTCATGCTATCTTTGTCAGGGCTCAGAAAACATTTTCAGTAAGGAACCAGATAGCAAATACAATGATAGCTACATGGTTTATATTATATACCATAAGCAGCCTTGCATTCAGCTGTGCCTCTGCTGCCGTCCACCGACTCTGCCACGTGGGGTAAAGTAAGCATGGGCTGCATGTAAACAAATGAGCATGTTTGTGTTCTAATAAAACTTTATTGATGCACAAGACTTTGGATTTTGTATAATTTTATGGGCTATACAATACCCTGTGGATATTTTTCAATCATTTAAAAATATGGTTATTCTTCACTCATAGGCTTCATAAATACAATAGTAGTCCAGATAGGGATTGATCTTCTTTGCCAACCACTATTCTCTTTTATGAACAGAAATACCTTTAAATTCCTGTTATCTGAGATTCATAGAAATAAGAAACCTTATTTTTTTTCCCATAACATACCATTTTAGTTTACTTTCTAGCTCTGTGATGAAACACCAGGACCAACAGCAACTTGGGGAGAAAGGGATTTATTTCACCCTACAACTCTGAGGTCATACTCCATCACTGAGCAAAGTCAAGGCAGGAACCTAGAAACAGGACTGAAGCAGAGGCCTTGGAGGAATGCTGCTTATTGGCTTGCTCCTCCTGGCTTGCTCTGTTTGCTTTCTTATATGCCCCAGGACCACCTGCCCAGGGCTGGCACTGTCATAGTGGATGGGGACCCTCCACACCAGTCATTAACCAAGAAAATACCCCACAGGCTTGCCTACAGGCAATGTGATAGGAACGTTTTTCCTCAGTTCCCTCTCAGATGAGTCTCCAAATTACTTTTTGTTGTTTGTTTGTTTGTTTGTTTGAGACAGGTTTCTCTGTGTAGCCTTAGCTGTCCTGGACTCACTTTGTAGACCAGGCTGGCCTGGAACTCACAGAGATCTGCCTGCCTCTGTCCCTTCCCCCACCCGAGTGCTGGGATCACAGACGTTTGCGCCTGCACCTGGTTTCCCAATTACTTTTATTTTCTACATTCCCAAATGAAGATGAAGTAACAGAGCCTTCTCTGGTACTTACTGGGCTCACTTCTCAAGGAGGGTGCACTGCAGTGGGGAGAAAATAGTGTATTTCTCTTGCCAGTTGCCAAGTTTATGGTTGACGCCCCTATAACAACAACAACAACAACAACAAAATGCTGCTACCCCAAAAAAGCAGAAGTGTGTCTCACGTATAAGTTTTTGTGTTACACAGGGAACAGAGTCTTGTTTATAGTTCACACCAAGTCTGGTGCAGCACTGCACACCCAGAAAGGAGCCAGCCAATGAGGAGTGTGCCGCAGCAGCAGTGACCTGGGTGGGAGTGGGCATCTTCCTTTGTGTAGCATCCGTCTCTGTCTCCTCGTCTTTGGTGTCTTTTCTCTGATATAAACATCTGATTCCCAGAAAGATTCAAGGATTTTTTTTCCACACTCCAACCCAGGGGAAACGGCAGGGAGAGGGCACAGAGACCTTCCTGCTTTTGCTGATTTCAAATGCCAGGGTGCCATATTTTGGGATATGATGTCCTGAAATCCATCGTTGCTGCAGAAGGGCTTAATTTACGTGTGCCATGCTATGTCTTTGTATCAGACTTCAGGTTCTTTATAATTGCATGCAAGTTCAGGAACAAGACTCCTTCATTATGCATCTCCTGCCAGCAAATAATTGCACACCTAACGGAAACCAAGTGAACAGTAAGGAAGATTTATTGTCTCAGTTAATTGTAATGTCCTGAGTACATGAGGCATGACTTCATTACTCCAAGCTTTGTCCTTTACAACTCCCTCAGTTCTGCTACTCTGAAGGGTTTAGCGTCACCTTCAGTGTGGTTCCCCTTTGGCTACATGGCTGGAGTCCTTTGGAGGCCTTATTACTAAACAAGATGTCGTTCATACAGAGCTTTAGGACTGGATGAATGTGTCCCGTTCCCCCCCCCCCCAAGCCAAGCCCGCTAGCCAGGAGAATGCCTTGGACCAATAGCTTGATGCCTGTGTTGATTGAACCAGTCACTTTGAGGAAGAACATGGAGGCACCATGGTTTAGACCCATCCAGGTCCATCTCTGGATTTGGCTGTGGTGCCAATCTCTCCAAACGCGTGCCAGCTAAGCATCGTGGAAAGGGTGGACTGGCTAGTGGGAAGGCTGCAGCGAACACTTTATCGGCCAAGGCCCAACAGGAGACGGAAACTATGCCAGTTATTTTTAAAAGATAGAACTGGACCGTTCTTTAGTTGTTAATGTTAGAGAATTGAAAAGTCAAACGTGCGACGCAGTAATGCCCCTGTGGTACTAACTTTCAACCGCATCGGGTTGAGGGCCACGGAAAACATGGGATGTTCAGAACGTGGCTTGGAGAAGAAGCTTCCGAGGTGGAACCTAGACCTCTGAGTAGAATCACGGTCCAGCTGACACTGGAGCCTGAGGGATCAACGAGGCTGGTTCTAGTAGTGTGAAGACAGCAAAACCTGTCACCGACTCATACAACTTCCATCACTGACTACCACAAAGATGAAGACAGGTTGCTATGGTGACTCTGCTAGGAAAGGGAAGTACCAGAAAGTAGCCTTGCAGTCTCCCGCCAGCTTCCCCTGCTGACAGTCTTATGGCATCTTATGGGAAGGGAGCAATAGGACTTCTAGGATTTCATTCCGCTATCAGAGAGGGCGGTGCCAAAAGGAAGGGAAATAGCTTCTTGTTAGGACAATTGGTCAAGAGAAATCAGCAAGTTTGTATAGATATGCTTGTGTATTTAAAAAAAAAAAAAAGCAGTAAGAAATGCGCAGTTTTTGTGGTTCTTGGGGCTGAATGAAATGCTCCAAAAGCCATAGCTGATGCTTCTGATTGACTGATTTCTTACCCTGTGGCTTCTTAGCAAGCACATCAGCAGATCAAGTTTCCTTGCCTGGTGACCCACTGAAGGGTTCCTGGAGGGTCTAGCTCCCTTTCTTCCTGTTCATTACAGTTTCCATCAATTTTCACTTGGTTTTTCAGTTCTAGAGTAAAAGCTAAGGCCTGGCTTGTGCTAGGCAAGCATTCCATCACCGAGCTCCTGCCCCACATGCCCCTCTGTGCCCAACTTGTGGAGCTCCAGTTCCTAACTAATGGGACCAATGCACCCAGTAATCCCTTCCTTTGCCTGTTGGCTCAGTAGGATAAAGAACCCACATTGCTGACTGGCAAGCTCATCTTCTAACTCAGAAGGACTATTGTTGCAGCCCCTGACGGAAGTATTCCTTCATCAGTACCAAGATTTCAGTCCAGCCGAGCTGGAAGTCGTGGAGTACAAAGGGTAAAAAGTCTGTATTTTTCTAAAATGGTAGGAACCAATTTAACTATTTGGAAAGCAGTAAAGCATCCCTAACAGATCCATTATCACTTCCCCTGAAATATAACTTTACCTTGAGCAGTCTACTGATGAGCACCAAATCTAAAGCTGCCTCTCACTGGACTCCTCAGTGAATCTTACTATGACATCTGTCACCTGCACTGCAGTTAATGCTGGTTAAATGCACAAGTTAATCGGTAACGAGTCATGGGCAACTGGTTAGTATTTTTTAAAGCTTTCTATTACTGTGTGTGTGTGTGTGTCTGAATGCATGTCACAGCACTTATTTAGAGGTCAGGAGCCAGTTCTCTCCTAATATGTGGATCTTGGGCACTGAATTCAGCATATGCCTTAGCCCCCTGAGCCATCTTGTCAGCTCCAGCAGGCTAAGGTTGAAGAGTAACCATTTGGTCTTATTTCCATTTGCCTCTGTTACCTCCCCGGATGAAAACAAGGTTTCTCTGGTCTCTAGATTTATGAAGGAGCACTAGACATCTGTGACTTAGAAATTCCATTGGTTGGTTGTAGGTTGAAGATTTTAAATATGAGTGTTCTCAGGGGAGATAGTAGGTCTCCTCCCCCCCCCCCCCTTCAAAACACAGCAGCGCTTACCCTTGCTGTGCCCTTTGAAATGGAACCTTACATTTCAGGAGGCTTGTTTCCCCTATAAGTGACTTTAAATAGGGAAGCATTTCATTAGCCCCTCTCCCCAAGTCCTCAGAATCCCTGTGATTCGAACTGAAGTGTCTGCCGCTGCCTGGAGCGCCCTCCTGACATCAAACACTCCCGAGACCTCCAGCATTTCCACATCTGAAATGTAAAAAAAAAAAAAGGAAAATTCTGTTCACGCTGCAAAGTGCCCTAGAACTGTGGGGACGTGAGACTGGATGTCCGTGTGTGTGCTTATGTGCGCGTGCACACAGGCATGCTCTTCTGAAGGTTGTGAAAATAGGTGTGGCAGTCTGTCTAAGGTTGTGTGAACAAGCAGACTTGTTTGCATTCTGTTTGGTCCCCAGTGCTAACCTCCGGGTTCACTGGGAGGATGTAGGAGGCACATAAAGCACAGGCAAGCTGCTGGAGCAGCCTGCTGCCCTGGTACAGTCCTGTCTGGGGACTTAACGATGAGAGGGTGGGGTAACACAAGGGTGACCCAGTAGATTCACTCTGATTATATCCGCTGTCTGAAGTACCATCACCGAGGATTGGGCCTTGGCTTTGAAAAAGAGCAGCTGCTCTGTGCCGGGAGCTTCCTGCTCTCCTGTGCTTCTGTAAAGTTTTGTTTTAAGTAAATACTCAAAGTAATTCACAGCCACTGGGTATTAGAAACTAGTGTGCATTTCTGTTGAAGTGCTTCAAAAGCACTTTAAGATTAAACACAGTGCACCTCTGAATTACTGAGCAAATTTGCATGGGCCGTGATTTACGCTTTCCTAAAAATATATTGGCTCTCGTGCGCTGTTAGTATGGTCATTGTATTAGCCATACTTTGCGCTCATTTCTCTGAATTAAGTGCTGAAACACTGCTGCTTCTCTGGACACACATCCCCACCCTTAACCCAGAAGCTATTTCTAATTGACAGCAAGTGAAAAATGAGTTTTCTCCAAGGGAGTCTCATTGGGGATACAAGCCACTTTTAAGGGTATGCCGCATGCCCAGCAGTCGGTGGCCAACATGAAACAAACTCAATGGCATCTCTGGAGGTTCTTTGTCTCATAATTTTAAGTCAGGGCATTTCTTTTCCAACCTTATACATCCTTTGTGTATATATTATGGCTTCCAGTTTAGGGTTTTTATGGAATTTCTGTGTGTGCAGACATATATGTCTCTGCGCCTGTATGGATTTCTTGTAGTTTTTCTTTGGCTCTTTTGTCATATTCAAGTTATCTTATTGTATTTATTTTATTATTATTCCTTAGCTGCTTATTCGTTTTTTAAGGAGAGATGGAAAGGGTGTGTATCTGGACGGGAGGGGAGGTGTGAAGGAACTGGGAGGAATAAGGGGCAAGGAGACCATAACCAGAATATATTGTATAAAAACAGTATTCTTTTTAATACAAGAAACATGATAAAATAAATATTTCCACCTCTTACTTGAGAAAAGCTTTAATGAGCAGATGCACCCCAGAAAATATGTTACTTCAGCCTGTGGTGGCATTCTCTCTGGAGCTATGAAGCTCTCCCAATCTTGGGTCTTTAACAACAGTAGCACCAGAGTGTCTTAGTCACCAAAACTCTTTACAGTACCAGGAGCAACAAGCTCTTGTTTTAAGAAATTCGTATTCATACAGACCCTGGACAAAATGGACATTATGGATGGGACTGGATTACTTGGCATATTTGTTAGGCACCTTGCTGTAGAGGAGCTATTCACACAAACATAACCAAAATCTAGTGGCTGCTTGTGGCGTTTGTAAAGTGGAGAAACTACGACCAGCAAAGAGCGAGGCAATGAGGCTCGCCCACCAGAAGGCGTGTGGTCTGTAGTCCATGTGCTCTCTGTGGGTGAGACCTTTGACACGATGGGGCTGCCAGTTGCAAACCCGAAAGTGGACGTTGTGGCCTGACTTTATTTACTCACTCACTGATTTACTTTCGGAGGCAGGATCCCGTGCCTATCAGCCTGGTCTAAAACTCACTGTGTAGTTGAGGACATCCCACACAGCGATCCCCTGCTCCACTTCCTGAGTGCTGAGATTACAGGTATGGGTCACCGCTCCCAAGTCATGTGGCACTCGGGGTTGAATCCAGAGCTTCCCGAATGCCACCAACTGAGCCACATTTCAAGCCCTGATTTAAAAAAAAACATAATTATAATTCATCATATACCTAAAAGAAAAGAAAAAATAACACAAAATTACCCATGATGTAGACCATAATATCTTACCATTTGTGCTTCGGTTTTGCTCAGTGAATCCTTGAGACCTCCTGCCCACTCTGAATTTCCATATCCCGTAACTATCACTGCCCTATTCTCAGTTTGTTCCTGCCCTGTTTTCTGTCTCTCTAAATATGTAGGCAGAAGACAGTTGAACCCAAAGCTAAGGAGTCCTGGGCTCTCCCCAAGGCTCAGAATTGTCAGGGCCACTGGCTGGAGGCTTCCGTTGCTGCACCCCCAGGATGTCCTCCAGAGCATCCCAGCTCCCGTGGAGAGTCAGGTCCTGGCAGATGTGCCCATTTGAGAAGGACCCATCTACTCTTCTCCCAGGGGCCAAAGCCCAAGGTCCCCAGAGAGTCCCAACAGATTCTCTGTTGGGCATAAAATAGCAGGAGTTCTGATGCTCCAAGGACTTTTTTCCAAGTACCTTTTTTTCCCTTAAATTTCTTAATCAATCATGCTCGAAAATACTTTGTTATTCTGTATAAAAATAGATATCAGATTAGAGTAAAAATGAATCTAACAAATATAAGGGAAACAGTATTGAAAAGTTATGTCTATTTGATATTACATTGTTTTCCTTTTATTCGCATTTTGTTTTGTTGTACCTTGTTTCTTTGAGACAGGATCTTACGTTAGCCAAGAAGGCCTTGAAGTCCTGTCTTTACATCCCAAGGGCAGGAATTACAAGCGCGTGCCACCACACCTTGTTTACGTTGTTGATTTTATGGTTTGCTGTGTTTACCAATGTGCTGGCTAGTTTTACATCAACTTGAAACAAGCTTGAATCATTTGGAAATGGAGAACTTCAGTTGAAAAAAAAAAAATGCCAGCACTAGAGTGGCCTATAGGCAAGGCTGTAGGCATTTTCTTGATTGAAGATTGACATGGGAGGGCCAAGGCCATTGTGGGCAGTGTCAGTGCTGGACAGGTGGCCCCTGGTGCTAAAAGAAATCAGGCTGAGGCCGCCATGGAGAAGCAAGCCAGTAAGCAGTACTCCTTCATGGCCTCTGCCTCAGTTTTTGCTTCCAGACACTTACACAGAGTCCTGGTCCCCACTTCCTTTGGTGATGCACTGTGACTTGAAAGTGTGAGTGAAATAAATCCCCCCCCCGCAAGTTGCTTTTAGTCATGCTATTTTAACACAGCAATAGAAACCCTAACAGAGTCGGCTCTTTTTTTTTTTTTTTAATTAAAATATATGTGACTTATAATTTAACTATTACTTGTATATTCTTAAAGAGGACCTACATGTATCAAAGCACAAAGAGTATGTATTTTAAAACTTTGCCTAGGTTCACAATATATTTGTTGTTCTTCGGGGTTTGGGGGGGCGTGGTTTCTGTTTTTGTTTGAGACAGAGTGTCACTATGTAGCCCCGACTGACTTAGACACTGTATAGACAAACCAGGCTGGCCTCAAACTCACAGAAATCCACCTGCCTCTACCTCCCAAGTGCTGGGAGGCATGTGTCACTAGACTCCTCTGCAGGGTTTGGTCTGTTTTGAACAGTTTCTGGTATGTGCACGTGCTGACAGCCACATCGCCCACTCATCAATGGAAGGAGCACGACGCAAGACCCTCCTTTTCATTGACACCTAAGGGTGGTCAGGGTTCTCACTATTACAAGGGTGTTATTAGATACGCAGAGTTTCTGAGGCACATACCTGTCAAAAGGGATTGGTGAGCCACAAAAGATACACGGCTTCTGCTATTCAGAATATCACCAAGTTGCCCTCTTAATTTTGGACAATATCACATTCATCCAGATCTCTACTATTGCAAAAATTTAGCCACTGTTTATAAGGATGAAAAAAAAAAAAAACTCGATCTGAGTACTGAAACTTGTTATCATATATAGCTCAGTATATAGCTTAAGATGTATAGACAGATAGATGATAGATGAAGATAGATAGATAGATAGATAGATAGATAGATAGATAGATAGATAGAGACAGACAGACAGACAGACAGGCAGACAGACAGACAGACAGACATAGCCAGATCTTAAAGAAAAAGCATTTGTGATCAGCTTAGCTTTTCCTTAATAGACAGTTGCCTGGATTGCTAGGACTAGTAGAGTGATGATGGCACAGGAAGAGTACTTAGCTCTGTCAGCCAGAATTCTGTGTACAACTTCCTGCAAAGCATTAGCCAAAGGTCACTTATTCAATAAAACAAACCATCCTGGGCCCTGAGGAAAAAGTCCTGTGGGAAGTATTCACAGGTAAAATTCAGCAGTGTATACAAATTCACTATGATCTGCTGGAGTATAGTTTCATGCTTTGTATTTATTAATTGCTTGTCTCTCTCCCCCCCCCCTTACTGCCCCCCCATGAGATTCTTACCACATACTGTCAAGCTTTGCCTCCCTGTTTGACTAATAAAGAAAGCTGATACCTGGGCAGGGCCAATGGAAGGTAGGCGTGGCAAAAGTTCATGGGCTCTGTGGGACACAGAGGATCTTGGGAGGAAGAAGGGCAGGTATGGTAGGAGGAAGTGGGTTAGATGGAAAGAGCACACAGTCTGATCAGTATGGATGGAGAAGATGGACAACATTAGCAAGTGTTTGTGGATTATGGGTGGAAGGTAGCTCAGTGGGAATTATTAGAAGCAGATGGCATGGGATGGATGCTGGGAGATACTGGAAGTTAAATTAGGAGTGAATCAAACTCTATTCTAAAAATGTAACAGCTGTCTGTGTCTTTTATTGATTGATAGCAGGTTAGAAAATACTACCACAATAATTATAGCCTAATAATAACACTCATTAGGCCATACCATTAAATTAACAGCAACAATGCGATGATCAAGTTGAATTCCCCGCCCCCCCAGAATTTCAAGGATGATTCAATGGTTTTAAAAGTCTAGTCGTGTATAATATCAATGTTGTCTTAGTTGAGGTTTCTGTTGCTGTGATAAACACCACCACAAAAGCGACGTGGGGAGGAAGAATTTATTTCAGATTTCAACTCTCAAGTCACACACCATGGCTGAGGGAAGTTAGGGCAGGGACCTCAGACAGGAGTGTCCTGGAGACAGGAGGTGGTGCAGAGGGCATGGAGGTGATGGAAGTGTCATATACACACAGGATTTCTCCCCAGGGCTCGCTCAGCTTGCTTCCTTACAGACCCCAGGACCACTTGCCCAAAGAGGGAACTACCCACAATGGGCTGGGCCACCCCATGCTACTCACTAATTAAGACTTGCTTACAGGAAGACTCTCTCAATTGAGAGTCTCTCTTCCCAAATGATTCTAATTTGCATTAAGTTGATATAAAACTATCTAGGACAGTCCCCATACTAAAAGCTAAAGGAGACTAAACCTTAAGGTCTACAGAAGAACTTTAGTGTTCTGGATCACCTAAATAGACGCAAAAAGAACTTTTGACAAAATATAATATTCTTGAATATTACTAAATAAGGAATAGGAGATGATGTATTTTATTCTATAAAATTAATTTGTTAAATTTTACAAAAATAGATTTAATAGTGAAACTTTAAAGGAGTTCTCATATAGTCAAGAATGGATAATCACACCTTGTTCATCTCTAGAAAGTTCAATAAGGCAAGAAGAAAGAAGAGTCTAACTGCAAATGAATAAATGTGTTTATTTGTAACAGCATTATAGACTACCATAGATGTCCGCCAGGAATCCTAGATGGCCCTGACAACTTGCCTTGCCCCTGGTCGGCTTCCGCAGTTTAGGTCCAACATCCCCAGGTAATTTAACTGGACTCTCTAGCGTCTGCGTATGTGACCATCAGTTGTCTACTTTACTAGGCTGATCCATTTCTGAGAGCAGGGACCAAGTCTGATTCTATCTTTGGTCCTCACCAAGTCTTGGCCAGAGGGAAAGGCACATGGGAGGGATGCCAGCCTCCCCTGCCTGCTGAGCTGAAGCTGAGGCTGAGTGTCCTCTCACTGAGCCTCAGCCCTCTGTCCTCTGGGAGTATTGCCTCCACCCTGCTCCTGGACACTGGTCTCCATGTGAAATGGGGGACAGGCCACTGTTCTCTGCCTGCACAGCAACCCAGGCCTGTGCTCTCCAGGACTTCCTTGCTGCTAGAACTGCATTTCTCTGTGAAAAACCAAAACTGGTACTAGGATTATCTGTGCATAGTCAATACCAGGAAGCTTTCTTGAACACTGGGCTCTGTTCTCACACTGAGTTAAGTATTCTATGTACTTTCACATTGGATTGGGCAATATCTTATTAAGGGGGAATCTTCATCCACAGAGAAGCTGAACACCTCACCTGACCACAGGAGTGTATGCTAGGGCCTGATACCAAACTTGAGTCCCATGGAAAGGGGGAGGAGCAATGTTTTCTACATCCCAATATAGCAGTAACTTTAAAGAATTAAACCCTAGGGCTGGAGAGATGGCTCAGAGGCTAAGAGAACTGATTGCTCTTCCAAAGTCCCCGAGTTCAATGCCTAGCAACCACATGGTGCCTCAGACCATCTGAAATGAGATCTGGTGCCTTCTTGTGGCAGGCAGGCACACATGAGGGCAGAATGCTGTATAAATAATAACTAAATTAAAAAAATTTAAACCCTAGAATGCAAACTTTTTATGCAAAACATTATGACCAAGTTTCTATACACACACACACACACAGATTCACTCTTTCCTGTCTGTCTTGCTTTTTTTCTTCCATTCATAATTATGCTTACACAGTGCCAAGCTAATGAGTCAAAACAAAAGTATAGTGACACATAGGTTTAGAATATCTTTTCTACAAGCTGTCAGGCACCAGGGTAACTAAATAAATTTGAATCCTTCTTTGATTTTAAACATTTCATGAAGGACCATGTTCCTTTTATGAGGCTCTGGTTTTTAGGGTATATCTCACTGCCCCTTTCTGAATACTTGCAAAAAATAGGTAAAACTGAACTGAATAAGATATGAATATCTCTACTTAAGCTAGAAATAAAGGTCCCTCCTGTTTTCCTTCTCTTTTTAAAAGGAAAACAGAATCTGGGCATCCATCATCATTTTCATCAAGTATTTATTTACCAATTAGTCAGCACTGTGAA